>NW_009922279.1:0-229 GCF_000696875.1 Nestor notabilis | reverse complement strand
GTGAGGGGTCGGGCCTGCGGAGCCGCATTTCTCACCGGGTCCTGCACCAAGCCAGAAAGAAGATTATGGAAACAGAACGGGCACTAAAAAGAGCTGCGAGGGGAGGGGAAGGAAGGGCCGGGGAAGCATAAAATCGCCTTCAAATGAATGAGCCGGCGGGGAGCGGGAGTCCCCGGCGGGAAGGCGGGCAGGGAGGCACCCATCTCCCTCCTCCTGCTGTTCCCCGGCC
>NW_009922278.1:0-36996 GCF_000696875.1 Nestor notabilis | reverse complement strand
CCCTCTGGAGCCGGGGCTCGCTGGGTGAGTGCCGTTGAGCTGCCGTTGCTGTGTCAGGGACAGCAGCCGTGGGGTTGTCCGCGGGGCTTTGCTGGTGGGGTCTGCCCAAATGGCTTTAGCAGGTGGCTGTTGGCGCGGAGTAAGTTTTGCATTTGTGAGCTCTCGGCTTTGCTGCATTGTGGAAGAGGGCAAAGAGCTGAGAGGGAGGCTCGCTGCTCGTCCTGCGGCGCTGCGGGCTGTGGGCAGAGGTGCCTGCTGCTCCGCCGGACGCTGGCATGCTCTACGGAAGGTCATTTTAATCAGAGTCATGTTTTTACAGTCAAAGCTGGACTCTGAAAAGTAACCATAGCTACTCTTTCATTGCCTTTTAGTGAAGTATCATCCTCTGGGATGAGACAACTATCTAAATATAGTTGTCTTATAGCTGTGAGATGCAACGTACGTGCTCTCTTCTTCTTTCCCTCTTGCAGGAATTAGACCTGCTTATTTTCATTCATGTACCTAAAAAGTGTGAGCGCCTCTGTCCACACATGTAAAAGTGCAGAGTTAGGGCATGCATGTGCATATCTGTGATCGTTTTCCCACGGAATGGGAAATATTCTTACTACAGCATGCCAGATACTCTCCCCAGAAGGGAACGCATCAGGCAGATGCTGATGCATCTACTTTCAGCCTAGAAACAGTAACATATATAAGGCAAACACTGAAACATGCATGCTGCAATAAATCTGTTAAATGAAAACGGCAACCTGACTTTCCCCAGACCTGTATTACTCTGCAGGCAGTGTGGTGTGTGTGATAGGAAATTAATGCTACTACTCAAAATAATGGTGTGGTTTTAATAGTAGCCCTTTAGCCTTCCTCTGAAGCTGAAAAGAGTTATGGAGCAAATAATGTGCCATTTTAAGAGGAGGTGTTCAGGGCAGTAATCATGTTCTAGCTCAGGAAACTTCCGGATATTTAGAGGAGCAAGCTGTATTTTTGTAGCATTTGCTCTGAGAGGATTACAGTTATAGCACTGAGAGACTGAAATGATTATTCTTAATGGTTTATTTAACTTTTCTGATGTTTGAAATGGAGTCCAGGAAGCAAGGTCAAAGTTAGAGAATTGGATGTGACATCAGAACTCTTACTTTCCCCCCGTGGGACTGCTGAAATAGCACTTACATCTCTTGCGGTCCAGCTACTTGCTGTGTATGTTCTGACTTTGCTACCTGAACCATGTGCGTTTCTCCTTGACCCACCATGGCAGGTAATCATTCAGCAGAGCTGTGCTGCCAAAAATGCTCACTGAGCCTGTGTGAGGAGGAAATCTTACCAGGATTGCTGAGATTCTCCCAGAAAGACCCTTTGCAGATTGACCCTCATCCTCAGAAAACTAACAAGTTTGCAGACTTCAGCTGGTCAGGCTTGCCATCAGAGTAAGAGATATTACTTGGATTAGTGCTGGAAGGGGGTGAAGCTGGAGATATGATTTTATTCTATTGATAAAAGCAGCTGGACTACAGGGAGCAAGACAGGAATAGTCACACAGTCATTAAGTCTTGTGTCTTTGTGCACACATGAGAGCTATACAGATGCTTGTGCCTTATACATGTGTGCCCAGGGAGAATCTGCAGTTAGGGAGATCTGCAAAGCAATTAGCAAACTAAAAGAAAGGCAGTTTTAAAGTGCAAAGCCAGCAGCTCCAGCCAGCAGACAACAGTGCAGCTGTGGGTCCCCACCTTTCTGAGGGTCAATTAAAGGGGGCTTTCTCTTCCTGAGCAAGCAATAAGACTCGATACTCTGGAAGGACTGAAATCAATAGGCAGCCTGGGTGAAATCCTGGGGCTGGCATGTGTTTTCAATCCACATGTTCATCTGCCTGTGGTCTGGTAGCTTTGCATTATCAATTGGGAGTCCCACAGTGGGACCAGCTGCTTTTCCTGCCCCAGAAGAAGGTAAATGCAGCAGCCTAGCATGTGAAATTAGAGGAAGGTTTCGGCTGAGCACCCCCTAATTGCAAGTGCTGCTAAGGTTAGAGATGGGGGAATTTGTCACTGCAGTTTGACAGCAGTTGCAAGGACATGATGATAAGTCCTGCCATGCCAAAGTCACATCTCCTGCTGATAATAAAAGACAATTTCTGTGTGCTTAGAAGCCTGAGATTTTCTATTTGTGCATGCAAGAGGTGTTCAGAAATGGTTTCTGTCTGAGCCAGCTTTAGCTTGCATATTGATTATGCTCCCTTACACTGCAATAGGAAACCCTGCAGGGCACCAGCACATTTGACTCACCACCTTCCGCGCGCAGCGTCGGCAGGTCTGTGCTTACCCCCTGCAGACGTCTGCATCAACAAGCCAATAGTACCAGCTCGTACAACCCCTTTCACTGCAGCACCAAGCAGGCAGGGATGAATTTTCTTCCCGAGGAGAGGTGGAACCACAGGCAGGTATGGGAACATTCCCAGGGTCTCACATATGAGCTCTGGGGCAGAGCTGCTGTGCAGACCTGGGGCTTCCAGATCCCTCTCTGTTGCTTTAGATGGAAAAACACAAGCTTTGTGTTTGTTTTTTTCCTTGGCTGTTCTATCATTTGTTAAACTCTGTCTTGCCTCCTGTCTGAGCTAGCTTACAGCCCTGTGGAAATCACGCGGCACTAATTCATGCCAAAGAGGGGCTCCTATCGCTGGGGTGATGCAGGAGCACAGGGCCAGATGAAGAGTACTTCTTGCAATTTGCAGTTCAACTGTGAAGTTGCCATGTTATAAATCTATTTACAATCCAATTTAGATAAGATAACCCTCTGTCCAAACATACCTGATAACTCTGTGGGTACCACACATACAGCACTGTAATTACTCCTGGAGAAATAAATAGGAGCAGGCACATTTTACTCTACTGAAAGTACAGTTAAAGCCCTCATGAAGCTGTGTTTAAGAGATCCAGGCTTGAGACAGAGACATCTGTTCCCTCACTGCCGCGCATGGGATTTATGTTTCAAAGTTCCATTAGAGTTAATGGCAGCTACAGCCGCCGCGCTTTGATGTGCTGTGCATTCAGAGCAGGCTTACACCAGCGGGGTGTAAACACTGGCCAGCATGGGCAGGCAATGCCTGCCCTGTGGCTCCCAAGCCCTGGCAGTGCTACCTGCCTTTGCCAGTTTTACGGAGTCCTTGGTGACTGGCAGAGGGCTCACAGCAGAATGCTGTCGGGATGCTGAATGTGCTTTTGCGAGGTGCATCCAGGCTGGAAGGACAAACCGTGCACTCGGGACTCAGCGCTACGCTGGTTAGTCCCCATGGGGAAATTTGGCCCTTTGCCTTGACTTGTGGTGTAGCACTGAAAAAATGTAATGTGATTAAGATGTATCTGTCTCTGAGCTTGACTGAGGCAGAGGCAGTGACTCATACCACCTTGCTGTAACTGTCAAAACAGTTGGCTCGCGAGAATAGCCTTCTACACAAAAAGCACTGATTCAATATGTTTATATTTAAACAAAACACTAAGGGTCTGATTCACTGCGGCATTACTACAGCCTTGTATGCCTGTAACCCCAGCCAAGCAGCTTTTAGGCACACACAGAGCCAGTCTGCTCTGACTTTGAAGATAACTGTTACAGAAAGGCTTGGTCCTTGCAAGCATCCTGCAGGGAGTGATGCTCCTCACAGGCTTTAGCATCAGTGCTGGTGTCGAGGGCACAGTGCAAGGGCACAGCTCATGCTATCATTCCCCTGCACCTGCAGAAAGATGTGTGGACATCACCTGCAGCCACAAAAGATGACAGTGAGAATGAGACAGGAGGTGTTAGGATGGCAGCTACACTGAGCACAAGAGCAGACCTTGAGCTTCTGCGTAGCAGCCCTGTGATGGAACTTGTTTACCTTCAGGTCACTTTCTCGTCCTGTTGCTACAGATGTGCAGGCAGCACCCCTTCCCTACCAGAGAGAGAAGGTGGAGCCACCTGTGTCAACCTGTAGGAGCTGCTGGGCTGGGGAATTGGATGCCCCAAACCTTGCAGATTTCGAATCGCTGGAATTTGCTGACAGCAATCCTGGTGTTGAGCAGCTTGTGGCTAATTTGCTTTTAGAGTGTAGCCTTTTACTTACAAGTGGGCACATGTTTAAAACCAACCTTCTAGCCCAGAGGTGCTCTTGATGCTCATTTGCTGGTTGTTTCCCTTCCTTGCTACTAAACCAGGTTATGTGGGCTTGTTATAACTTTGCCACTTCGTCTGGTATGAGGTCTTTAGGAATTTAAATAAAGCCGACCACTTTGCACCTGAGGGGTATGTCCCAGGCTGGTGCTGATCGTAACCCCAGAAAAGGGGGTGCCAGCTGGATGCTTGATGAACCCATTGCCAGGGTGGTCATATGTGTGCCTCTGAAAAATATAGTTCTTACCGTCTGCTTCTGCCAGCCAGCATCAGCTCCCAGCCTGTGGCATGTGCTCAAACACAGCCCTCCTCCGAGAATCAGGGTGTCAGTGCTCTAATGGCTCCTTGTGTTGTCCTGGCTCCTTGCTCTTTGCTGATGTCTCCAGGATCACCCGTGCTCAGGGCATGCTGAAAGTCCAACTGTCACCCTCCATTTCTGGGGCAGGGAGAGGAATTCCAGTGGCCAGGAGCAGCAAAGGAGAGGTTTGCCTAGTGCCGGCAGAGCTGAGGTGTGATGTTGTCTGTCTTGCCCCTGCACTCGAGTTGATTTTCTGCTTGCATTGCACACAGGCAGTGCTGGGTCTGTACTTCCAGCCTTTTCACTGAAAACCACTAGGGAGCAAGCTTTAGCATTTAGAGGCTTGGTTTGAAGAGGAAGGGTGGGCCCACGGTTGGCTCATCAACCTGTATGCTGGCTTTGGCTCCTTTTGTAGCCCTGACAGCCTGGGTGGCTGCAGGAATGTCACTTCATCTTTCTGTACCTTTGTCTTCTGCAGAGTAGTGTGAGGAAAACTGTAATGTTCTCCTGTGCCATGGTGCTGGGAGGATAAATGCGTTTGTGACTGCTCTCAGATAACATAGCAGTCAGGTTTTCACCTAGGAGAACCCCATAGCAGAGTAATTAAATGTCCAGGATGTCCAGGCTCTGGTGAAATTCAAGTACGAGAATAAAACCTGCAAGCAGTGAAGGTTGCTGCCTCTGAATTTAAACCAGTGTTTGCAGCTATTCTGTGCTAACAGAGCAGAGAAGATGGCAGCTGTACCTGTCTCCTTGAGAGCTGAGATCTGTGCAGAGAGCATCTCTGGTGTGTGCTGCTATCCAGGTTGACCGAAATGTAGCATTGTCCCACTGCAAGACCAATGGTCCCTCTCCTGGGTAAATGCTGCTGTTTCAGGCAATCTGTGTTGGGCTGGGTTCCAGAGCAGGGCTGGGCATCTTGGCTCCTGATGTGGTGTTAAACCGTCAATCAGGAGTTTTCTGCCCAGATTTGTAACATCCTTTATGGGAAACCTCCATCCTCACAGACTTGAAATTCAGGGAGAAAATAGAAGACTCTCTTATGAAGAGATTTCTTCTTCAGTCCCTTCTTAAGTGCTTTTGATGTAGACAGAGGAAGGGAGAGCACATTACTCCTTCCTACCAGTGAAGGAGAGATGCTATCTATTAGTCCCTGAAATAGTTGTGTGGGTATCTTTTCACTTCCACCTGCAGGTAAGACTCAAGGAGCCGCCCATGCTCCATGGCAGGATCCTTCCAGGGACATGAGGTCTGTGTTTTGACTGTGCAATGCCTTTTTGCTTTTCTACTATGGCAGAAAAACAGTCCAGAAACAAGTCCTTTATTTCCTCAGAAAACCTAAGTTTCAAATGGTCCCTAAGGAGATCTCAATTTAGGGAAGAAAGCATATCGCATAGGACCTGACTTTGAGTTATTCTAAAAGGTGCCTTTAAACATCAGCATAATAAGTTTAAAAAAAACAAACCCAAACCAACAACAAAACAAACAAACAAAGCCCAACAAAACTGTAGTGCATTTAAAGCAAACAGAATTTTCTTACAAAAGAGACTTTGGGGGGTGATGATGTCACCTGCGTTGGTCACCATGTCGCCATTCCGTAGAGATGAGCAAGCTCAGAGCAGACCTCCATTGGGCTCTTGTCACAGGAAAAAAGCCCAGTAGTTCCTTCTCTTATCCCAAAGGCTGAGCTTCTGTCCTCTGTGCCCTGAAAAATTGATGCAACCCAAAGAGCAAATCAGCTCCATCGCCCTCCCACCGACATAAGGCTCTCCAGCTTCTCTGGGACAACACTACCATCTAGTGAATGCTCTCTGTATTGGTTTTCTAGGGAAGCCATGGAGCTCTGTGTGGTGTGTAGAAATTAGAACCCATCGCTTGTCCCACACACACCTCAGCAAATGGGTGGCCCCATCCCGGTCCCTCCTGAAGTGCACGGAGTCTTTCCTGGCTTGGGCATCTCCCTGCGAGGCTGAGGTTGGCCAGGGGTAGCCCACTCGGTTGTAGGACTGGAAACCCTGCCTGGCAGTGGCAGCATGTGTCTAGTGCTGTGGTTGTCATTGCAGAGCAGGGCTTGCTGTGCTGGCCAGCCTCAGGGTGGTGGCTGAGAAATGCCTTCACAGTTGCCAGCCTATCTTTTTGACAGTGTGTTGAGGGCTGCAGGTCAAGGCTGAGTGTCATCCTAGCTGCAACCATCTCTGGACCTTTCCTTCCCCTATACACACCAGACCATGATGTTACAGCCACCACGACAGCGAATGTTACCAAGCTCTTTTTCTTCTTGTTTTGTGCAGAGCTGATCTGATCGGGGCCTACCAAAGACATTAACGACGTCGAAAGTAGCCTACTTTAAGAGAAAATATGCAGAAGAAGAACATTTACATCAAGATTACCATGAGTATTGTCCAGAAGTGAGTATCTCTCTCTCATTCCAGTCCCCATCCTCCCCCATTTTCATTTCTCAATTCTAAAGATCCATTTGCTTGCTCTTTACTCCCTAGCACGTGATACTACCCGAGGACCGGACTTGTATTTTAAAACTTTCTCTCCAGAAACTCCGATTCCTGGACGACCCTGAAGCCTACCTCCGTAGGTCTGTATTAATTAACAATCTGTTGAGGAAGATTCACCTAGAGACAGAGAGGGAGAGCTATGAATACTTTAAGGAGGCTTCGTGTTGTAGGACAGCTTACTCTGACGCACGAAAACGGCTGAAGTTTATGGTACAGGAGTGCTGTTCCCAGTCGCTCTATTATGAAAAGCTGCATTCATATCGCATCGTGCCTTACTCTGCAGAGAACGCCGTTTATGGAATGGGCTACACGAACAGCCACTTGGAGCAAAATTCTCAATTGCTTATTTATAAAATGAATTAAAGCAGCTGTTAGACTCACTGATGTTTGTTTCTGAATGCTTGAACTGCTTATTGAGATGTTAAGATGAGGCACTAATTGCAGATACACATGTGATCAGAGGCGGATGTGTTCAGAGCTGAGTGGAAGGTACTTTGAATAATGCTCTGCAGTCCCCACTGTTAACCCCCTGGTTATGAAGTACCTTGACATACACACAGAGCTGGTGCAATATGGAGGTCCTTATCCACAGAGACTGCATGCAATGTGTTTCATAGAAACAGAGCTGCGTTTAAGTTATCTGTGTGTAAATACAGATGTTCAAAATAATTTTGCAGTTAAATTATGCCATCCCCAGTGAAAGGGGAGCCCCCAAAGCAGTGGAGTAGTCTAACAGTGAGGAGTAAAATATAAGTTACTTACTGTAAAGGTATAGGTAGGAGGTTTCTTTGAGAAATGCTTTGACCATGAAGGAGTCAGTGCCAAAGGAAACAGCCTTTTGCTTAGGATTTTCAGAGACTTAACTCACTACTTACAAGACACTCTGTACTGAAATTTGCAAGGTTTTGGGTTCTGTTTTGTTTGTTTTTGGTTTTTTTTTTTTTAATAATTGCATTCACCTTTTACTTATATTATCTCTTAGCTGGTATCTACTTTGCTATTTTAATACAAACCAGAATGAGTCACAGGAAAGATTGTTTCTTCAGCCCATCATCAGTGTTTCCTTAACTTCATTTTCCCTAGCTGTTTCCCTGATACTTCTTTGCATGCTAATTTGCTGTTTGGCCAGAGGTTCATATTGGTGCTAGGGAATAGACAGTTATTTCTTTTTATGTGGAACATAAGAGGCAGAAAAACAATGATAACTCTCATAGATAGAGAATGAATGTATCTGACAGATGCTAGTAAAACCTCAGAGGTTCTCCTGATGAAACTGCTCAGCATTAGTAATAGTGTTTCAGGTTAAGTGAAATGTCTAATTTCAATCTGGGAATTAACCTTAGAACATGTAAATATATAATTTCACAAGCTATGACATGGGAGATGTTCAGCAAATTGATGATTACAAGTGGAAAGTTTTATAGCTGCCAAAGCTATGTAATGAAAATACCAAAGAGTAATATAAGGGAAAAGATGATGCTCCAGCAATGGGGTCAAAAGCAAAGATTGCACTACAACCTGGGGAAATGTGATTAACGAGCCTGTAAACTAGCTGTTACCGGTACACCTGCAGTTCATCTGTGGGTGACCTGCATCCCAGAATTGCTGAACAAATATATGAGCTGATCCAAAGCCTGTCAAAGTCCTACAGGTCTGTTGGCTTTGCCTCACTGGCTATCACCACATTAAAACAAAGTAAATAATAGTACACAATCAGCTGGAGGCAGATATGTATCTAAGAACCTAATTTTGTATTCTGAAAGGCTTTGCTCATGCAGATGTGGCTTATGCTATTTCTGAAGCATTATACAGTACGAACAAATACCACTACTTGCCAGGGATGTGCTTCATGTAGGATTTCTCCTGTAATCCTAGCCATGTGTGCTGCACATATCATCGCATATCTCAGGCACATATTAGTGCAGGAGAAGAGACAGGCAAAAGCAAAAGGTGCGAAAAGCAAACTTAATTCTGACATCAGTAGTTAGAAGCCAGTGAAGGTTTAGGAGAGAGAAGGAAACAGTGAAATCCAAATATTTTTCTTTAAACAAACAAACAAACAAAAAAAAAAAAAGGGCAACAGTCTAATTCAAAACAAGGATAACCTGCAAACTGAAGAACGTAAACAGTACAGATACTGTGGGAAGGCTGGAAAAGCAGGGCAGTGCTGTTTGGGAGGTGCTATTAGTCATGATGAATGTTCAGGGTTTTGTTTTTATTTTTAGACAAGTCATATTTACTTGTCTCTTACAAAAGGGTGTCTTTAAACCCTCGATCAGTGTAATTCGGTGTCAGAGCTGCTTGGCCATGTGTGGTTATATTCCTGATGCCCCTGGGCTCACACAAGCCCAAAATCATGTGAGTGTGTAAGCTGGTATGAGAGCTATTGTGAGAGGTGCCATTATCCCCCAAAGAGCTCTCTGGCCTCAGCTGGCAGCTTGCATGCCTCATGCAGACTTAGGGGCAGGGGTAGGGACCTTAGAAGACTGCGAGGTAGTAAAGGAAAATTACTCCTGTCTTCTGATTTTTCAAACTATGTAATTTTCCACTCTGAAGTGATCTGATTTAAACACATCTTTTTCTTTGTGTCCATTTTTGCCTGAATGCATAATGATCTAGCAGCTACATGAAATGCTAGAATGCTGTTTTGTTTTTTTTCTCTCCCTGACCTACTTTATTATATTCATAGAGTGGTTCTGGCCTGAATAAACAAAACTTTTTATGTAAAATTAATCGTGTTTCAATGGAATGAAAAAGCTCAGTAGGATTAAAGCCTTTGACCTCACCTGAAAAAACCCGTTGCCCCTGTCAGATTTGTCTTTGAAAAGCAACTTTTTAACCTGCTGGAAGAGGCAGATACTTTCTTGGCCATTGAAAGCTTCTTGGTAAGGTGTTATGACATCTGAACAGATGTAACAGACAAAAATCTGGATCAGATAACGACACTCCTTGGGCTACCTGTGAAAGAGGACAGTATTTTACTCATATTTTTCTCATGTGTTGTTTTCATGAACAAAAAACATTGTCTGATTTTTTAATTTTCTTTTTTTTTACTCCTACTTGCTCTAGGAGCTGTTAAAATGGGTTATTTCTTTCTAGAAAACAAATTGGTTTTTGTGGTTGACTTTTTGATATGAAGTTGAATCAAAGGCCACAATTTTAAATATTTTAAGCTTGCTCAAGTTTTTACTGCCTTCTGCTTTGCGCAGTGATTTGTGCTGTTGAAAAGTGGGTCTGAAATATTCTACTTTAGTGCTTAAAACCCATAGTTTATGGGCGACAGAGAAGTACAAAAGTGCAATAACATTGCAAGTTACTCCCAAAATATTTAATTTGACACTTTTTGATATATATATATTGATTTTAACATTTAGTTACCAAGTTACTGGTTACCAGCATTTTAATACAGCTAGATACAGTGATTTTTCTTTTTTGGGTTTGTAGCTACAATTCAGCTCTTCTGGCTTCTGATGTGTGAATCTGTCTGTAGGTGGTCAACTTTCGGTGACATATATATATATATTCTATTATGACTGCATTAGGAACTCCCACATATGGGCTATGTTTGCACTGGATGTAAAGGAAGTCCTTCCTTCCCTTTGACTCAGTTGCCTTGGAGATAGTATATTCATCAGAGAGAATATAGATGAGCTGGGTGACAAGGACAGAGTTGGTAATGATAGTGGATCATTTTGAAAATGACTCGCTTAGGACAATTCATTTTTGTCTCGGAATAGCAGCACACTTGACTATAATTAGTGTTTCAATGAGTTAAGTTTTCTTTGTGCTGCCTTTTCCCTAACTGGCTGTAAATGCTGGGCCTGATCCTGGATGCAGAAGGGTCTGTGGTGGCTTTGTAGGAGGCATGGTGTGGGTGTGTGCATGGGGTCACCTTCTGGAGCCATGGGAGCTGTTGCTGAAGGCCAGAGGTGTACACACGCTGGGAGGCAGCCAGGCTCAGCAAGGCGGCATCTCTGCCTGTGCGACCTGGTGCAGTCACCCCAACCTATTAGGGCCCTGATCCTGTAAACACTTCAGTTATCATCTAAGTTTCTTTGCACAGATCCTCTCGCTAAAGCCAGAGAGGCTCCTCATGTACTTGTCGCTCAGCATGTATGAGTGTGTACAGGGCTGGGGCTGCTGTGCACCGCAGAAGTACTCGCTCCGCAATTGCCTAATTATCTTAATTATCGGTGAAAGTGATTATTGAGCTGCCACTTGAGTTCTTGACTACGTTTATATTGCACTGTAAATTAAACTTTTGTTTTCAATGAATGTGTTGAGTATATGGACTATTGTGCCTTAAAGTCCCATCCTCATATGAGCCTTTGTATATGTTCTGTAAATCTGCAAACTGTCTGTAGCTGATAACTCTGTGCACTCTATACAGATCCGGTTTGGTACTCAGCAGGACCTTGGGAAACATGACCCTGACCTCAGTTTGCCATGAACACAGAGGGGATGTGGGAATTCCCTCTTCTCTTCTTTTTTAGATTGCTTTCCTCTTTGCTGTTCATGAGATTCTGTTTTTCTGGTTTCTGTCATAGCTGGGTTCTGGGTTACCCACAACGCCAGGTAACCTCACGGAAACCCAGAAAGCTGTAAAAAAGTTGTCTCCAGCTTTTAAAGGCCATCTGTACAGCGCGCTCTCAGCAGGGGATCACAATTGCATATATCAACTGTGGCAGGTGTTGTCAAGTATATCATCATATATTTGACAGGATTAACAAAGCAGAAAAGGGAATACCTATTTCTACTGAAATGCATGAGCCTGCATTATGTTAAATACATGGTGATTATACACCACTTAATTGGAATAATACCTACTGGTTCTATAATAAAAAAATGCTTTTTAATGTTTAAAGTTACTTGGGACCTGATTGAAGGTTTTTATGAAATTGTTTTCTAAAGTGAATAGTAGAAAAATGTATATGTATTTTAAATATACGTATGATGTGCATGGTATTAATAAAGATCTATTTCTATTGAACCAGACAGACTGTCATTGAATATATGGTATATTGGTTTACAAGCTACCACGTAGTGCTAAACCCCACCCATCCCCTGAGGTTCTTTGAGGCACCTGGATCCTGGGGGTGAACCTGGACCTGACTGACATATCTGATGTGCAGATCTGGGGCAACTCCTCTGGATGCCGTGCAAACCCTGGCATTCACTTGTCCTGCCCTGATGCCATCGTTCACACCCTAGTTTGCCTGTGGACTTGCAAGACCCTTCTCCTTTTCCTTGTCTATTTTATTTAAAAGTCTGCAAGGAACCATTTTTCTAATGCTGTTCTACAAAGAAGCTGAAGAAGGGTCAAAGAGAAAAGAGGTAGCTATAGGAGTTCGGGAAAATGGGAACTTTTACTAAAAATCCTGAGTAAAATGGAAAGATCACCTTCTCCTGCACCTTCAGTGCTTTCCTTTAGGATTCTTTTCCCTGAAATGAAACCCTCAACACGTTTAAGGGATATTGAAAATGATAAATATTTACAAAAGGATGAACTTTCTTGAAGCAGCCACAGGGAAACATCTTCCAGGGCCAGGTGCTTCAGCACCCACCTCCAGCCAGGGCTTGGGTACCATGTGGGGGCTACAGGCCAGTGTTTTTAAAGACCAAGCACTGCAACCAGCTTCTGCAGGCACAGCAGTAAATCAGTCACATCCTCCAGTGGTGTTGCGTTATGAGAGAAGAGCTACATGTTGTGAACTTGAGAACAGCTCTGAAACCACCAATTTTCAGTCCTCTACTCACCTTGTTTGAATGTGGTGTTACCACCACCCAGATCCTGAGATGTTCTTTATCAGACACGGGCCTTTTTATGCGTCTCTGAACCACTTCTCTTTTTAATCAAAAAGCAATACCCTAGAGCTTGGCGTGTGTATGTGCATGAGGAAGAGGCTGCTTAAAAAGGTAGGCTGAATGTCCACAGGCTTGGCCTGTTTGCTCCCCATAATATATGTGAATGGCCAAGGGCCTCTGGGGTGGTATGTCTCTGGCACAGAGAGATGTATTCAGTTGTCCAAAATTCCTCCTAGATGCTGGGTGGGAGCTGCTACCTCTGGGGATACACCAAACTGGCAGGTGATGCTGAGCTTTGGGCTTGGTCCAGTTGTGGACACAATTACTTTAGTGTGGAAATAAAAAGCATTGCAGCAGCTTCCCACCTCCCAGCACAACTGCACTATGTTGTGCAACCCGTTCAAATACTATTCCATCATGGATGTTTTCAAAGCTGTGGGAATCCTCCTGCCACAGGGCAAATTCTGCTGCATACTGAAGGTGGGGTCTTCTATGCCAATTCTGCTGCTACTAAAAGAGGTGGTGAAAGCATCATGGCCAGACCACCATGGGCTTGCTCTGCTTTCAGCTGTATTTTCTTTTTTGCTCTTTATGACCATTTGCAGCCAGTTTAATTGAAGCAGCTGCTGGGCTGCCCTACCTCAGCACTACCAGCCCAGAATCATGGCACAACTGGCATAGGACCCAGGGAATCCAGCTGAAAGCTGTAATTCACCATTGCATCCCACACCCCTTGCATTTCAGGGCTTAGTTAATTAAGGCCCTAAGATAAGCAGTGCTGATTTCCAAACTAGACAGTGCTTTGAGCTCCTGGTTGGAGTGTGCTGTGGAGCATTGCAACCTCCTTGCTTTCCTAGCGCAGCAGGACAGTCTACACTGCCTCGCAGCCCTCAGGCTGATATGCCACTGATGGTGAATTATCCCCAGCTGGGCTGAATGGTGCCAAATTGTAGCTCTTGCTGGTGGAAGGCAGCTTTTCCTGAAACAAACTGCTTAGTGGAAATTGTCAATTTGCAGCAAGAAGGGTTGTGTGTAACATCTGCTGTCAGGGAAGAGGAAGGATGGCTGGCAAGGAAAAAGGTCTTTCTCCCCGTAAGGTGCCACAATCTCCTGTTCACAGCAGGGAGGTAATATTGCTTTTCCATATCATCCTTTGAGGCTCAGGACCATGCAGACATTTCAGCTGTGCTGAGATCATCCCCTGTGATGCCCTCCAGTGTGAGTGCCCAGTGCTTGCAGCCCTCACTGGGATGCCAGGGGGAGGTGTGGGAGTTTTACAGCATGTCCCCATATGCAGCTCTGATCATCAGTCACATACCCTGAGAGCATTCCCAAAGGCTGGTTGCACCGTGCCCTAGGCAAACAGGGTCTCTCTCAAAGCTCTGCAGTGCTGCTTGAGGAGGTGTCAGCCAGGGAAACCTTGGGATTTGGTAGGTGCATGGAGCCACACAAGGTGGGACTGTGTGAATGCACTCTCCATGACAGTGCCGTAAGGATTTAAACATCTTGCATTGCGTGTACTAATCCAAGTCCTGCATGGCCAGGACTAGAGGGTGGTATCTCTCTGCATCTGCAGCTTTTCCATCATGGAATTAGAGTGTTATTACTGATGATCTCAATGAGATGAGCCCGCTGCCTACAGTGTTACTGTAAATAGCCCTTTTTCTGCAAAATTTTGTGTCTAAGGCTGACGGGCATCTTGGTACCCTTTGGAGGCACAGGTCCAAATGCAGGTGGCTGAGATGAAGACATGCCTGCTCTGGAGGAGAGCCAGAGCTCATCTCTGGTTGCAGTTCAGACATGTGGGATGCAGAATGGAAAGGCTTTCGTGTAAGTACCTGAATTGGGACAAAAAATCTGGGCTGGAAGAGGTGGAAGATTTCAGCTCACAGGAGTCCTGCACTTGCTGCCAAGTAGTTACTCTTCACGTGTGATTGTTTTACCTGGTAATTTGTGTCTTGGGACATGAGTCTGAGTGAAGCAGTGACCAGAGCCTGGTGGACAGGCTTGGAGGGTCTCTGCTCTCACTCCACTTGGGATGAAAAAATCAATGTTGTGAGTGAGTGTTTGGAGTGAGAGTTGCCACGAAGCGAAAATAGCTCACACGGAGCTGGCATTTGCAGTTCTCAAGGCTGGGATCACCTGGAAAGTGAGGTCAAGCTGCAGCTAACACGGGGAAATAGTAAATTGGATGCTGATAGCTCTGAGGAGTCGAGTCTGCCCCGCCGCCTGCCTTGTCCTCCCTGCCAGGTCCCTCCCAGCAGGGCAGTGCAAGGCAGGCTTCTTACCTGAAGATGGCACTGCTATATTGAAGGATTGCTGGAAAATTGCTGTTACACGGCTGTGCAGAACTAGGCCGGCAGAGGGGTTGACGTGAGTTCAGGTAAGGGTGCAGTGATGGGTGCTGGCTGGGTCGGGGCTTGAAGGACCCCATTTCCCACGGTCAGGCAGCCCCAAGCCAAGAATCCCTCTGTACCTGTTTTGTAACATCGTTTGAAGTTTTTCCTTAGCATTTGGACACAGAGAGTCCAAATCTTGCTAGTTTGGTGTAAACTCTTTCTCCTCGGCTTCTCTTCAGAAGCAGTATGGCGTGTGCTGGTTGCTGACCTCTGCAGAAGTCTGATGCAAGCATAACAAAATGCAAGGAGCTGCTCCAGTTTACTCACAAGAGACCCCTTCTTGTTCTAGTGGCAAGAGGGTGCATGGGAGCGTGACCAAGGCTCTGCCCAGGTGCCTATGTCAAGTAAAACAGTGGTGGGCAGAGCCACAAGGTGTGAATGAAGTTGTCTTTCCTGGGTTCATATCCTGCCCCTCTCTCACCTTTCCTTTCTTGAAGGACCTGAAGTAGCAGCAAGTAATGCCTACAATGTGCACGTAAGAATTAGTCCACACAGTGGGGGAAATGCCCCTGGATGACCAAGACCTCCCAGGTCTGTTGTCTGAGCATCAATATTGACTCTGTTTCAATGCAAAAGTGATGGGAGATCAACTGCAGATATGGTGAAATGGCAGTGATGTCTTCTAGAGGGCAGAACTGTCCATGAAGTAACCCAAAGGTGGTGTCCAACCTGAGCTTGGTGGTTTGGGCATTACCCATATGTGAAGAGATTGAGCAGGCAGACCTGGGCTTGAGCTGGGATGGGAGGGTGCCCTGACTACCAGGGTATGGCACACCCCACATCTGGTTTGAGGGGCTTGTTGGCAGAAGGACACCGTGTCAGGTCAGACATGGCTGCAAATGGAGAAGCCTTGCTCTGAAAGCTTCATGTGTCTCAGCTTTGTGCTTACTTCTGTCTGTCCTCGAGCCGTGATCTTTGAGGGGTAGGCCCCATGTGCCCACTTGGAGCTGGGGTCTTCTGTGCATTGGCACCCCCAAATGCCACTGAGAGAGAGAAGAAGCAGTTGTTGCCTGTTAGGGTAATCCCTCCTCCTTTGCACACAGGTTAAAAATGCGTAGCTGTGTGTCCTCATTTTCACCACTGGAGGGCTACATCTACCTGCAGACTTTATTTAGGTTACATTAAACTCAGAGCACCTGTCACATTGAGAAATGTGTTACACCAGTGTAATTGGGGAAGGCTGAAAAGCAGAAACTGTTTTCTTTTGGGAAAAACCCTGCTGTAAACTTCATCGATTTGCAGTGAAAGCACTTTTTTTCCCTGTTGGAAGCTTTGTGGTTAGTTTTAATAAAGGCAGTGGGTTGGGAGGGAAGGGAGGAAATTGCTTCAGGGTAGTGGAGCTGTGAAAATAGGAGCTGTAGTTTGCTTTGAGCTATGTTCCTTCTCTGGTAAATTAAGTAGTGGGACCATGTGCCATTGGAGGCGAAGAGGTCGCTGGTCTCCTGAACAGTCTGCCAGCCATCTACGTGTTGTGCCTGAGCTGCACCCTGTGGCTCAGCCCCTCTGGCCTCCAAACCCCAACCCTTCTTGGCCCCCATGTGCTTGGCAGATTTCACAGAGCTCAGTGGACTGAGCTCCCTTTTCCTGGTTAACTTACTGGAGAGACAAGGCAGGCAAGCAGCTGGAGCTTGACAAAGGAAATGTCTTATCTGCAGATGTGTTAAAGCATGCTAAAGAGCTGTGCCTCTCCAGGGGTCTCTGCTCAGGCTGTTGTGGTTTTTTTCAGCTTCACACAGACTTTGCAGATTTCTATCCCAGCTTTGAATTCCTGTAGCTTACAGACACAGCAGAGCAGCTAAAAACATTAGCAGCAAGAAAGGTATTGCCCAAGCCATGTTTACCCCCTTTTTAACTACGGGGTGGTTCCTGTGAAGGTTTATGACTAACCCCCAGGGACTGCTTCCTCAGCAACGGGAAACCCTTGGGATGACTCCCTCAGTGACCACACGCAGGCTGACTGTTGCTTGCCCAGCTGGACTTGCCATCTCCTGGCATCTCAAACTTTTTCTCATGCTGTTTTGGGCCCATGCTTCTAAGGGTTGGCGGGGGGATTCAGTTAAAAGCAGTAATGTTCCTGCCATGGATTGAACAAAGCTTTGCTTGGACTACAGATGGCAGCAAATTGCTCAGAATACGGTTGTCTTTATCCCATGCTAATTTTAGCAGCTGCAGTTACATTGAAGTTCAGTGCTGCTGAGAAGAGGAATGGGGCTCCAGTACAAGGACCACATGCCAGCCAGCATGGGCAGACAGGCAGGTCCACTCTGCCCACTGCTGGTGGCTGATGTAGAATGTTGCTCTTCTTCACCAACTCCTGTGGAAACGTGTTTGCCAGCTCATGTACCAGTTAGAAGATACCTGGGATGGAAAACTGTGCTTTGTCCTTTTCAGGGTACAGTGTGATACTTAAAGTTGGGATTTTTTTCTCCACTTAGGTATGTGCTCTCTCCAGAAAAGCAAGAGGAGCAAGGAAGGAAGGGTTGCCAGGTTAAAACCATGGATAAAATCTTCTGGATTGCTCACAGGGGGTTGCATGTGCATGCAAACCCCTCTGTGCCTGTGTGTTTGGTGTTGTTCACTAGGTATTGGGTAGGGGAGTGTGTAACTGTTTCAGCAAAAGCTTTTGGGGACTTCCTAAAAAAATCCTTCATGGAAATTCAAATTTTTGAATAAACTGCTCTAGATGACAGCTTTTTGTGCTGCACCTCTCTGTGTCTCTCTCCCTCTCCTTCCAGATGACCATGTTTCCTTTAAACTCCTTTGAAAACATCAGCTTTGATAAATAAATCAAACAGCATTGTGCTCCAGAGCTGCTGAAAGGATCTGATGCTAGTCAGTGAGCAAACTGTTTTCATAGAATCATAGAATAGTTAGGGCTGGAAAGGACCTTAAGATCATCTAGTTCCAACCCCCCTGCCATGAGCAGGAACACCACACACTAAACTATGTCACCAAAGGCTCTGACCAACCTGGCCTTGAACACCGTCAGGAATGGAGCATTCACAACTTCCTTGGGCAACCCATTCCAGTGCCTCAACACCCTCACTGTGAAGAACTTCTTCCTTATATCTAATCTAAACTTCCCCTGTTTAAGTTTAGACCCATTAGCCCTTGTCCAACCACTACAGTCCCTAATGAAGAGTCCCTCCCCAGCATCCTTATAGGCCCCCTTCAGATACTGGAAGGCTGCTATGAGGTTTCCACGCAGCCTTCTCTTCTCCAGGCTGAACAGCCCCAACTTTCTCAGCCTGTCTTCATAAGGGAGGTGCTCCAGCCCCCTGATCATCCTTGTGGCCTCCTCTGGACTTGCTCCCACAGCTCCATGTCCTTTTTATGTTGAGGACACCAGAACTGTACACAATACTCCAAGTGAGGTCTCATGAGACCAGAGTAGAGACCTACTTTTCTTTGAAACTCTTGCAGAAAGGGAACCAGTTGTATTATATCTATGTTGTGTAAAGACGCTTCATTCTGGGGGAGAACTGGTGATATTACTTTCTTTTCAGTATGCAGATGCTAGGTACAAATGCGCTGGGAAAAACAGACATGCAGCCCTGTTGGTTCCTATTGAACCACTTCTGGATCATCTAGAGCTTTTACAAACCTCTAACTGCTGGTAACATCTCTCCATATACTGAGGAATGATGGATGCTGGCATGGTGAAGGCCAGCAATGCTCGCTATTTAACACAGTGGGAATGAATGTGTTTGAATGGAATGAAATATAGTCTGCCCATTGTGCGTGCTTCTTGTCAAACCACTTTTGCTTTTCCTGCCTATGCGATGGTGGGTGCAGGAGAGTATTACAGAAGGCTGTACAGATATCTGTAAATGTATTGTTTTTCTATGCAAGACAGCTTCTGTTCCAGTGCAAATGTACACGTAAAAGGATGACAGCAGACAAGAACCAGCTGTGATAAGGTATTAGCAGAGTGAAAAAGCTAATGGATTGATTGTTTTGGGTGGTGTCTTCATTTTGATAGTGGTTCAAGGCACAAACTCTGTTAAAGCCCAGGTAGATGTGGACCAAAATAACACTGTCATTGCTAGGAAGGGATATTTCATTTTTTTTACTGGAACTGTTTTGGGCTTAGCTAAGCTCAGAAGGAGTTGGTAGGTGAGATTCTGGTAAATTCCAGCTGGGTTTCCCTCTTGGGCCTCTGTAAGGGGTGTCTGCAGGACACCTTCCAGAAAGTATCCAGTCTTGGTATGGGGACTCTGTCTTTTCCGAGTAGTCTGTCCCAGTGGTCACAACCATTTAAATAGGTGGCTTTAAAAAAAAAAAAAATTCCTTTTTTTTTTTTTTTTTTTTTTAAATGTGTCTCATTTCTAATTGGAACTAGTCTGGACTCAGCTTCTAGCCACAAGCATTTTGTTAAGCCTCTCTCCTAGATTAAGAACCCCTTTTAAGTGCCCGTTATCTTACCCATGTGAAGACAGTGTAATCAAGTTGCCTCCTACTCTCTCCCTTTTGAGACTGAACAGATTGATCTCCCTGTCTGTGGCTAAAAGGCCTTTTCTAAACCTTCCATCAGAGCTTCACTTGGGTATCTGGGGCTGAAATGGGACTGTAATCACTAAGTGAGTCTTAGGTTAAAGTGATTTTCTAAAGCATGACATGAAGCATTAAAGATTTCTTGGCCAATACAAAGTGAAGTCTTTTTTATCCAGTTCCTTGACTCTTGCCTTTTTATGTTTATTTCAGTGGTTTGGACACTAAGATGGAAGATTGATTCTGGATATATCACCCTACAATGTTAGGAGACAGGTGTGTTGGCTGGGGGTGAGAATCCCTTCATCAGGACAAGAATATTAACTATTCTCATTAATTTCAGGTCACACTGGAGAAGCAAGATGAAGACAGGGGCCAGGGAGACAGCGAGATCAGCTTTGAACTCAGGAAAGCCTGATGCTTAGTCTGTTTGTTGCAAATGCCCTTGTGATAGGGCAGAAGGTATTAGACAAAGGTTATAGTGGTTTCCTACTGGGGATAGTAACGGTTTCTCATTGCCTTAGCTGTGTTAGGAAAACAGGATCTTGAAGTCTGACATGAAATTCTCCACAGGTAAGATACATGTTTTTCCTTCAACCCCAAGGGTATAAAAAATACTGTTTATTAAAAGAAAAAGTTAAAAAAAAAAAAAAAAAGTGGACACTCAGGAATGAAAACAGGCAGGAGAAATCACCCTCATTGTCCCCTTGAGTGTTTCTCAAGCCATTGTCTGTAATCCACCTGTCTGTGTCTTGAGAGTGCTGGACTTCAGCGGATCACGCAAGTCCTGAATGCTTTGGTTCTCTCATCCAGCACAGGGCTCTCTGAGACAGCCAAGGTGTAAGGGATCAGTGTTAATCAGGAAATTCCAAGCCTGGGAAATTCTGCTCTGTCCCTGTAATGTGAACTTCAGAAACCTCGAGTGCTTTTGTCAGCAATGCTAGAAGCTGCTACTGCAGAGCAAGAACAGGATAAACGGTTTTTAAGTCAGCATAAGATTAGTATTTATAGTGCTATGACAGATGAGGAGACAATCTGCCTTCATACCAATACTTAAAATCTATCCTTATCCCCTTTGTAGGAGCTGGATCTGCTCACCCTGGAATGCTGTCCAGAGCACGCCTGCCTTAGAAAATGCCATGTTGAAAACTTCCTTTGTGTAAAACTCAGATGACCCAAGTGGCCGCTGAGGCACGTTGCCTCCATTTTTTGAAGCAAACTTACACTGATGCAGTGCAGACTTAACGTGCTTGTGGCGGGATGGGAACTGGGACTGGTGGTGAGGAATGCAGGCGCAAGTGGAGAAACCGGATTAATGGTGACCTGTCACACAGGTGAGTTTGTGCAGACAGCTTTGCTACTGGCTGATTCATTCCTGAGGATGAAGGAGAAATGCAAGGAGGAAGCAAAACCAAAATATTGTCCTGTTAAGTGAGCATTATGGTGGGATATAACATACATACACATATGGTATATGTTTAGTTATGCTCTTGATAGTATCTAAGAATGCAAGAGAACATCATGTACCCATTTATTACTAGTAGTTTCTATTGCATCCCAGTTAGTTACTGATTTTTGTTCCTGTTTATCTTCTCTCCATCTTATATTCTATTCTTTATTCCTACATATACATATACATATAGTAGGAATAAAGGTCCGTGATTTTTTGTAATTATATCAAATACGTAACAGGCAAACCTCTTTTTTTCTAGTAGCTTCCCTGCGTGTAAAAAAAAGAAGACAAACTCTCAAACTTTGCTTGTGTGGGAGTAAAAAGCCATCAAACAATCTGTGGCTGCCAACTTAGTTTTCAAGGTCCAAATTAAGGAGAGTTCAAGGGCTGAGTAAGAAAACCCAGAAATATGAAGAGTACAAATTAAGCCAAGGGTCTGGCCACTGGCTTTTTGAGCAAAAAGGAAGCATGTATGGTTGCACATTTAGTGGTAGGAAGTCAGGCATGCTTCACCTCTCTGAAAGGATCAATAAAATAGGGTTTTTTTTCTGGTGACACTAGAAATAACACAAATTATGAAATGAAAGAGGGCACTTCAGAAATAAATGTATAAATATCACTGTGCACTACTCACTCGTCTTCTCTTTTGGTGAGTTACGTTAATTCGCAAGCTTTACTTTCCTAGTGACAGTCCTTCTAATGAGAGTACCTTGCCTCTTCCTGATGAGCAGCTGAGGTCGAACATTCATAACAAGCAAATGTGTTGGTTGTGACATGTCATGGATAGCATGTGGCCATGAACGTTTTGCAAAACAGAATGTCCTTTAACAACTCATAAAGTTTGTTGGGTTTTTTTTCTGTCTTATACATTCTCATTAATTTGTCAGCTCAAGGCTTTTTTTAAAAGGAAAAAAAATTATATTGTTGCTCTCTCTGAGAAGCTATGTGTCCAATCTCAGCCTGTAGAAAAAACACTTTGTGAGGAAGTTGTGCCATGAAATCTTCCTGCAACAGCAAAAGGATGACCAGATAACCTGGTTGCTCAGATCCCAGCTGAAACCACCGCTGGAGGTAAATTTCCAGGTGTGAATGTTTGTTTTACCCTGATGGTGCTGAGTGCTTCTGGTACTTTCTGCTCTGATCTCAGACAGACATAGCTGTGGTGGCGCTATGGAGCTGCTAAGTGGGACTGTCCGGGACAGATTGGCTCCTCTCGTTCATGCGAGTAAATTCTTCTCCAATGTGACTGGTGTGTGGCAGTGAACAGGGTGACCCTCACCTTAATATGCAATGCTACAAGTTTGATTTTTTTATTTAATTGGTTTAATACTTGCCTATTTTTGAAGCACTTTATGGCGCTGCACTTCCATTCCTCAGTGCTGCCACTGGACCCAAGAAACCACTATAGTAATAAATTCTACACATAACTTCAACTTGGGGCCAAGTGAATTTTATTGAGACAAAATGAAAAAACCCAGAGAATCAAGTGGTAGAAATTTACAGGGTATGTTTATTATACCTTTGGTGGAGGAATTAAGTGCATAAAAGTGCTCCTTGTTTTAGGATGTACATCTAGTACTGTGTTATACACAGGAGCCCTAGAACTGCAATTTGTCATTTGCTCATAGTTGTGCATGGTCCAGTTTTAATCCTCCTTGTCCTGCAGCCCATAATGAATTCCAGTTGGGTCCAGTTCCAGATATGAACAATGCTACAGTCTCCCAGTAGGTATGTGCAAGGAACTAGATGCACAGACTACATCTGGGTAGGAGAAGTCACCTCCGTAGGTTAAATTGAAGGTTATTGACAAGGTTTGATTGCAGAATAAAGAGATTATACAGCCATCTTTGTGTTTAAATGAGAGTGTCAGGAGTGAAATTCATTACTTTTCCTCATTATTCCTCCTTCTGTTTCTCTCTCTCCCCACTGGCAGCAATGTACAGGTTAGTTTGTATTCTCAAGCTGTGGTCTGGTTTGCCTGGTCTGGGTTCAGAGCGCTGTGCTGCCCTTCCTCCCTGCACCAGCCTGGGTCAGTCCCATCCCTCTGATAGGCTTTTGGCTCTTCTATAGGCAGGGGACTGAGCTGTCCTATGGATTATGAAAGGGATGTTTCTGCAAGTGGCAGCATTATGAGCCATCAATCCGAAACAACAACCCACAGACACATATGCAATATGTGATGCTTTCTACCACGGGAGAGAAATTACTTCTGCAAGATGATTGTGGAACAGCATTAAACTCGAGTAAAGAGCTGAGTTAATCACAGGCTCCATCAGCGCGCTGGGGAGGGTGGCACAGATGAAGGAAAATGAACCACCGCTGAGAGCTGAGCCAGCACCCAGATGATGAGGTGCTCTCCTCTCTTCCAAGAGACTTGCAAAAAGATTTTTCTCCCCCTTGGAAGTGAGGTGGCTTTTCAAATGTGGGGAGGAAGATGACAGTAAACATATGTTCTGCTTCCCATTAGCTGCTGTCTGAGATTTTGCTCCTCCTGTGTTCGACTGATTCTTGATTTGTTTCCACACTTCTCTTGCTGTGCCCAAAAGCAGGAACAAAAGGGCAGAGGAACAGCAGAAATGTGAAGACCAAGAACAGCATTCACCACCCACAGGCCTTACTTTTGTTTTTTTGATAGTATTTTTATGCCAGGCAGGGCTGCATGTGATGAGAGGATTTATTGATCTAATTCCTTGTTCCCACTTAGTCACCATATCCTTTGGTCTCCTGCTTCTCTAAAACGTCTCACAAGCTTATTTCAGCCGTCAGCTGGAACTTTGCAGTTTCTGTGTCTGAAGTATTTCTACCAGCGCTCCCTGATAACTCCATGAACCAAAATACTTCTGGACCAGCCATCACATTGCTTTCAGAGCTTTGGTGTGCAACATGCTTCCCAGACTCCTTCCTTCCTCTGGGTACATCTGGCCAACAGAGGAGCCAGGTAGTGGTGTAGCTGATTTCTGTGCAACCTGAGAGGTGTTTAAACCCCTCCTGCAATACACCCTAATGAAGAACTACCTCTTGAATGGCAAACAGGTACAGTGTAGCCCACAGATGGGCTGATGCACTACTGGACTACTACGAACTCGTATGAGCTACAGTGAAGTCTTAGAGGTTTGCAAAGCCTTGAGAGTCACGGATTTTCATGGCCAGACCTGGACACAGGGCTCTGGTTTGAAACAGTGCCTCTGGGAGGCACAAGAGAAGAGAAAGCAGAGACGTTTTATAATCCTCTCATTACAGGTCTCAGTCATAGTCTTGAGGCTTTAGTATGACTTAGAGATGGGAGCAGTCCCAAAGCCATGTAAAAATACTTATGCAGGATAGTAGATGCTGCTGAAATGTGGCTCTGGGCTTCAAATTTCTGCAGTTGGAGTTATGAACAGCCTCTTATCTCTCTGCTGGACACAGAGACATTTAACTATTTAACACATTTACACACTCTGCAAGCTCCTCCATCTTGTTCATAGGCCAGAATATTTTCCTTGGTGGATGCCAAGGCTGTACCTACTCCAGTATGTACCTGATATGCAGCTCTTGTCTTCAGTTTTGTCCTGGCCTAGACAGTGCTGGATCAATGCTCATGTTTTTCATGTGTCTCCTGGGTTTCTCCCTCTTGCAGATCACTCCTTTCTGTGTCAAACAATGTCACTGTGTGTCACTTCTGCGAGCAGCTGCAGGACCCAAGTCCACTTTGGCAGAAACGTCATCTACTTTCTTTCAGCTTATTCTTGCAAAACCATCCAGTTTGCCTGCTTGTCTAATGCTTCAAATCTTTTGGACTGCTTCTCCAACTCATCATGTGTTCCTTTGTGGTGTCTGTGGCAGTTCCAGGGCTGCCATATATAGAAGAATTGGTGTGTTGGAGCAAGGCTAAGCATGAGACCAATCAGATTTATTTGTTCTCTCTGACTGTAACATTTGCCTTCTGAGCAAGCACTGGGGACCTGCCGTGTAAGCAGTTACCAGTTGAGCTCAAAAGCCAAAGTTCTGCAGTTGGAGTTATAAACAGCCTCTTATCTCTGCGCTGGACACAGAGACTGACCTATTTAACACATTTATCACCCTGTTTTACAGTAGTTTTAAAAATTGCAAGTGCGTGATGAGAAGATGTGGCAGAAACAGTTCAAACAAATTTTGCTTCTACATCTGTTGCTAAAATCAGTCTTCTCCGCCCCCCGCAAAAAGGTTGCCTTGGCTTGTTACTTGCCTGCAGGGTTAGTGCCAGATGGAGTTTAATAGCAGGTACATAATATCCTGCTGTTTAGGGATTTTTGGTTTTGGGGGATTTTTTTAAACAAAAAAACCCTCTGTTCCCTTTTCTCACTGTTTAGAAGGGTCACAACTATGAATAGGCAAAAACCTGACTTTTGTTATATTCTGCTGATTTGCGGTATTTAAAATTGGCCTTACGGTTTTCTGGGATGCTGTATTTTTTTGCTTGAGTTTTGTTTTATTTTGAAATAACTGAAGTGAAAACCTCAAATCTCCCTGAGAATTTTACAGTTATTTTCCTACCATTGCAGCTAAGCCAGTGGACTTGTAAGTAGAGACAATGACCAAAAATCACCCCAGTACTGAGGGACAAGAACGATGTTCACCCCACCCAGCATTTTTACTGCAGTATACACTAGAAATTAATTTGAGAGAAAAATATGTCATTAAAATCCTGACATAAATTCTCTAATTCTAAGCATCTTTTTCATATGTGACTTCTTGATAATTTGGCATTTGCAGAGAGTGTATTTTTGTTGAGGGAATGAGACAAGAAGGGATAGGAAAGATTTAGGGTACAAAGGAAGAATGGCCCAGTCTCCCACCCCTGATGAAGTTGAAGGTTCATCGGGGCTGAAGCAGGCTATAGGCCTTTGCATAATTCTTTTCGTAACTAAGATTTCAGGAAAGTTTGTTCAAGCTACCTATAGGACCAGAAGGAAAACCACAGCATGACCCTTTCTTTTAGGTGCTCAGCCACTCTTAGGTGTGATAGGAGTACACAAAAACTCAGCACCTTGCAGATAAAGCCAGTTTTGTGCTCGGGTCCCCCTTGCTGCCACTCCAAATCAGAGAATAATTGCATTAAGCACAGCTGAATCACCAGTGTTCTTCATCTAAAAGATGAAGATACCTGTAAAGCTTTCTCTGCAGAAACACACAGGCCAGTTTATTTCAAAAATGCAATGATCAAAGGCACAATACAAAGATCCAGTGTTGCTGTGTGCTGCAGAGGAAGGCTGGAAGTAATTTGGGTCAACTAAAGTTAGAAACCATCCTCCACCTCACGAGACAGATGTGAGCTTTGAAGTCAGGGAGATTATCAGCAAGACAATCCAGCAGAGCGAGTTTCCCCCAATCCAGTATCTAATATGCAGACTTGATGCCTGTGCAGGATCCTGTTGCTGGTGAGGACAATCTGCCCAGTCCTATGACCTGCCCCCGACAGAGGTCAAAAAACAACGTCAGAAAATGTAAAAGCTTGAACAAGTGATGCTGCAGTGTACTTCTGGAAAACAGTCCTTCCTGACCAATTGAGTTTGTGATCAACTTAGGCTGAAGATCAAGGGACTTTAGGGTCCTTATGTTTGCCTTCTGTACCTGATGTGGACTACAGGAATAACCACAGCTCTAACATTTTCTATTTATTAATATCAGTGCTTTGGCTCATGCCTTCTGGGGCTGCTGCCAGGATGTAGACTCAATATGACCATCCTGTACTGCTGAAGAAAATCTGTTCACAGACTAAATGAGTTCTTCCTACAGAAGACCTCTGCCTTTGCGCTGTAGATGGACGATGACTTCTTTAGGTGTAAGACACTGGATGTCTTCCCTTCACCTCCCTTAGCTCTTCAGAGGTGGAAGCTGTGGTTAAAGAGTGCAGGCAGAGGACTGATGAAATCCAGATCCCCCGGAAACTGGAAAGAGCAGCTTTGATGAAGCCACAATTTTTCACCTATTGCATGCTCACTATGTCTATGTCACTTTTTCTTTTTTCCTGATGGGGAGAAGATATTCAGGTTGGTTCCTTTGTGCTGTTTTGATGAGTAACCCTATTACTGGGGAAATCCCTGACGTATATGTCTGGCTTTTTCAGACTGTTCCCTACTGCAGACTCATAACTTCTAAGTGGTAGATGACTGCAACACAGTCTGTAATCCACGTTATCAGTGAACCAGGCTCTGTTCTGGAGGTGCAAACTTACCTTTCCAAATAGTCTCATGGCAAGGTTTTTTCACAAGTTTCAGCCTAATGCGTCACTGTAAGAGCTCAGACTGTTCTCCCTCTGCAAGTATTTTATGCACCAGATTGTGGGTCTAAGCCAAGCACAGCCTGAAACACAAACTGCTAGGTCAAGGACCCATTCTGCCATGCCCAAATATCTGTTAAAAATCAGAAAATGCCTTGGTCCTGCTCCAGGTGTATTGATCCAGTGAAGGCCAGTCAGGAAGCTAAACACTCTCTCCAAAAACACTCCCTGAAACAGCTGTATGAACACTTCAGTACCAACACTTAATGTTAAACTGAATAATAAAGTTGGTCAAGCTTAATACCAAACAGTGTTGTAAATCAGGCCTATAATCTGAGAAGATCTGGTACATAATTAATCTCCAGGGAGTCTCTGGGTAGCAACTTGTAAATCGTTAGTCAGTAAACTCCCACAGGTCTCTGTGGGTTTGGGATTAAGCTCTGTGTGTGAACAATCATCTAATTAATCACCTCAGGCAGGGCTTTTAGAGACCTTCAGTCCCTACTCTTGCAACAGGTGTAAGGTTTAAGTGCAGTGCTGTCACAGCAAGCTCACAGGAACCAAGGGAATTCAGAGAGGAGGTAGCTTTCATCTCAGGTGGTGCAGGAGGGTCTGAAGTTCTCATTTATTAGAGGCAAACTCTTCTCAACCATGAAATGAACCGAGATACATTTGCCTTGAGATGGTTCCTGAAAATGATAAAACATTAGTCTTTTTCAAGGTTAGCTCACACGAAACTATGACAAAGGCTACAGCAGGCCACCTGCAGTCTTACAGATCTCTCTACTCTTTCTGGTTTAAATTACTTGCATTTGAGTACTCTGTTGACAGAACTAATACTACCTTCTTGAACTAAGTATAGCTGTGACCTGAACATAAACTTCAGCCCCATTTTTGAGCAATTTCACCCCTTGCTAAGCAGAAGCAGCCTGCAGGTTAAAGATGGAAAGGCCACATGTGATATCTCCTCTGGATTGTCTGCTGAACATGGGCTGTGAAGTGTCACCCAGAGTTGTGGTTCTTCAACTTGAACTACATCTCATCTTCTCAATGGGTGCTCCACCCTCACTCACGTGAGCAGGGGGCACTCCTGCCCATCACACCCTGAGAAGGACAATGCTCAGCACCATAACTGAGCTCTGCAACTGCTGGCCACAGCAAAGCCAGCCATTAATGTCATTTGGGAAGGTCAGTTTCTCCTCCTTTGTTACAGAAAGTTCTCTGATAATAATGGTCACCTGGAATCTAGTTTACCCTCTAGATGTGGCTGCATGTTGCTGAGTACTCAGAGAAGCCCTGTTTTCTTGGTAAGCAACAAAGAGAGAGCTGGCATTAAAGCTTTGGAGACCTGTTCTATCTTTAGTAGCTTTGGTTATTGTCTTAAAAGATTGAAAAAAATTGAGATGTAATTCTTAAAATACAAGTTTTCCAGGCAAAGGATCTAAAACAATGTTTTTGAAACTCTTCAGTAAATAAACCTTAGAAAAGTGTCTTCTAAAATTGTTGCCTGGAAGGAAACCATCACCCACTTTCTGCTCTTTCACCCTGCTGCAGCTTGCTAAATATTTTTAATGCCCTTATAATGATTTAAGTGAGAAGAAAACTAACATTAATATTCATAATAGAAGCAAATACCTGTTTTAAAGGTCCTGTTCTCCACAGCAAGGCCATGGATTTAATAGGCTTTTACTGTATTATCAATAGCACAATGCTGTGGCATTGAACCACAGCTATAGGGAACAATCCAATTATTGTTCAACCGAGTCAAAGCAGTTAGTTGGCTTAGGCCAGGGGGGTAATGCAATCAGCTGAAAATGTTCAACAATCAGATTTGCAGAGACCTGAAACTCACATTTTCTTTCTTTCTTTCTTAGCTGTCCTAGAGATCTCATTCTAACTAATGAACATGGGCAAACCAGCAATTCAAAATATGGTGAAAGCCCAAAAGTCCCTTTGAAGTCTGTAACCAAGGTAATGATGGCTTGTAAACAGGTGGGTTATTTTTGAGATGCATAAACTCATGGTATTCTCTGTACTTCATCCTCTTTTAGCATGTACTTAACTATTAAAATACTTCTAGACCAGTCTTCAGATTTTGATGCTTATTTTCTGTATTCAATTCTTAAAAAAAGGAAAAGCAATCATGAAAGCTTATTGTTAGGTCTCAAGTATAAGGACCTAAGCGGTTGTTTAAGTGAATGTGGATGTAAACTTGTATTTTAGGACTGGCTAAGCAAAAAATTTGTTGAATTAAAGCTTTTCCTATAAGTGGTATATACTTGTGCTGAGGTCACTAACATTTTCTGGAAAGGTTGATGTGGCACTGAATTGTGGTGATTATGGTGCCTGTGTTAAGTAAAAGATGAAAAGATTCAAGCTACAGCATTATGGCCAAGTATCCTGTGTTCTTCCTTGTAGACTGTTCTGCCTGTAGAAGGCAAAATTAACATAACCAAATCATTAATGACCCACATACTTCAGTCTCATATTGAGTAGTTGATACGTTACAGGTCTGGCTTTTATTTCACAAGTATACTCCCTTTAATTTCTTTTGGGATTGTTGCTACTTGGATTAATGGCATGCAGCATCCAGATGATCTTTCTAGTTGAAAGATTGGAAGGGAGTGTTTCTTTACAGAGTGTTGCTTTTGCCAACAAAAACTAAATACAGTGCAGCTGTTTCTATCTGTGGATGATCTGCTTACGCATACTTTCTGCTAACCTGCTTTATTATCCTGAAATAGTTGACTGAATGGTGCTTTTGTGTTTTGTGATGAAGAAGAGCTGACATGTTGCTACTATGTGAGAACTTACAAACCATTATTTGAACATTTTAACTCTGGAGATCCTGATCTGACACAGGTGTTCTTCAGGCATGGTCTGCTGAAAATCCCTGGGGCTTGATTCTATTACATCAAGAAAAAGTAGAAAATAACTTGATTTTTCCAAAGTCTGAATGTAAGCTGGGTTTGAGTAGCACAGGCTCAGGAGATTTTGTAGTATTATAAACATGATTCCTTCTGCACTTGGCCAAAGGAAAGACTGTCATAAAGCCAATGTCTTTTGAACTTAGTTCATCATTTGATAGGGAGATTATATTGCCATATCCACAAGGGCGATACTGTAATAGAAAACTGCCCTGGCCTCTAAAAGTGAAATGAAGTGTTGGATTTCTATGAATTAAGTCAATATGTAGAAATAATGCAAACATTGGGATTTCTTGAAGGTTAAGTAAAAGTGGGTTATGGCAGCTGTTTTGGAATTTAGCCTTTTGCCCCCATCTTTGTCTGAGATGTTTCTTGGAGCAACTTACTGGGGACTGCTCTTGAGATAGATAGGAAACCTCACTTGGAACAGTTGTCTTTGTGACTCCTTAAAGTTAGTACAGAAATTCGTGGAAGCAAGAGGTTGTCTGGGTAAAGGAAGGTAGTTAGGGTTTTTCCTGTCCAATTAACATATTGAAGGCGTTGATGTAGAACGGAAGAGCTTGGGATAACTTCCAAGATAATATACTGCTGTATGTGAAAATACCTCCACGTTAATAACAAAATGACAGGATTTACAGACTCTCTCTTGTCTCTAGTGCTGGTAAAAAAGCTTAATAAGCCCGTATCTTGTGTCTGCACACCAGAATGGGTATACGGGATAGGGAGGGGAGAGTGGAAAAGAGACCTTAAAGTGTCTCCCCCCGGAACACCCCACTGCAATGTCAGCTGTTTTGGTTTATGCCATCTCTGCAGTTGGATCTGGCCCTTGTGTTCTGTTGAAGGGGGAAAAACATCATCATGCTTGGAAATTGTGAGTGAATACTAAGTCTTTAAGTGTGAAAAACATTTTGTCTTGCTGCTCAGGTTATCTTAAGGCTATTTCTGAGTTCCACCCATTTGCGTTCATGCATTCCAAACAATTTGTATTTGTAAGCAACTGTTGTAATGCTAAGTTAGAAATATTTGGGGAAGACATTAAAATAGTATTCTAGAGGGTTTATGATATGCAGTGCCATTATGCAGTGCTATATAAAAGTTGAATAAGAAATCAACTGAATGAGCTGCACTATTCATGTAAGGCTTGCTAACCTATGAATAGTGTGATCACCCCAGACACAGCATTGTAAAGGTTTTGCAAGTATCATTAGAGTATTTTTATCTGTATTTGCATGTCTTAAAAGAAGGGGAAAAAAGCTACTGAGGTTGTAGAGTCAAGCTTTCTGTGCCAAAGTACATGACTCTGGATTCTGCCTTTTTTTTTGTTGTTGTTGTTTGTTTTGGTTTTTTTGTTTGTATGTTGCCTGTGGTATGAAATGCTGAGATTCCCTCTAAAAAGAGAGCAAAGATTTGGGTAACGTTACACTGACTCCATGCCTCTTCTGTGGATGGGTCTTCCTACCTAATGTTGCATGGAACCATCAAACATTTGTAGTACACGAGCATCATGAAAGGAACTCAAGGCACTGCCCGCCTGCCAGATACCTCTCTCCTTTCCAGTTATGCTGTGTGAACCTTAAAGTCTTTCTGCTCTTCACAAAGAGAGGAAGAGGATGATTTCATGGCTGATACAGCTGGAGGGCGCCTTGGTGGCACAGACTTTCCATCTGCCTGGTGAATTCCTATGTGATGCTGTGCAAACTCAGCTCTTCCCAAGTAGCCGCCAGCTGTCCTCAGCTTTCAGGACCACTGAGAAAACTACAGTGTGGGAGGGTGTGTGACAGCTTTCTCTTTTGAAGTGTGAAATCTCTACTACCTTCCCTGCTCACCCTGATTATGCTGTTCTGAAGTTTGTGTTGCTGCTCAGCTCTTGAGTTACAGTAAGTGGTAGCAGGAGCAGGTTGTCACTCAATGTGGGCAAATACTGGCAGGAGATGAGCCCTAACTTCTCAGCTGCCCCTTTGTACTTTCAAATGCCTCTGGATGGGAGAGACAGAGGGACTCTGGACTGTGCTCCAAGGGGGAGAAGAAACCCCAAGCCTTCTTGTGCATCCTCCGTAAAACTGTCTCCTTTTGACATCCTTCCTGTAATATATACCTACCCTGTTTCACCCATGCTTGCCCTCTTGGTAGAGTTCCTGTCCCACACTCTCCCAGTATTGCCTCAAAACAATCCTTTGCCTTCTGCACAAATCTGTTGACTGCAATTTGCAGTCAAAGTAAGAGAAAAGCCCTTGACCCTCACTCATACTCTGTGAGCAGGTGTTAGGAGAGGCAAGCTGATGTGTCAAGTCCACATATGTCCCTTGCACAACTGCAGGGAAAGTTCATAAGGCTATTAGGTGTTAGAACCAACTTTACTGTTTAAAAACTGCAAGGCTTATTCTTTACCTGAAAGAAATTTCTTCTGCCTTCTGGACTTATCTTTGGGAGATCAGCTGGCCAATGTGCAAGGTCACACTGCTTACTGAGGGACGTGTGCATGGGAAGGGAACATGAGGCTGCTGATGAAAAAGGTCTTCTGCTCTTGTGCCCTGCCTCTGGCTGCTGCTACTTACCCATGGGGACTGGGAGGGCTGGTGGAAGGCTTGTCTGCAGAGCAGGTACAGGAGCACGACTTGTGCAGACCCAAACAATGGGTTCCTTTGGAGGGTGTCCATTGGTGTTGACTTCTTGACATGTTGACGTTTCACCTGCTGTGCTTGCTTATAACCACAATTGCTTGATTTTCTTTCTTGCAATTTCAATTTTGACTGTATCTTTCCTATCCACTTTGAAACAGATGAAAGAGGAATCCTTTCCCAGCAGAGTACGTTAATTTTCTATGGTGACAATATTGACTTGTTGCTGCTGTTGGTCACACAGTTACCCTGCTAGCAGCTGGCATATGGAGGAAAGGAAGCTAGGCTCTAACTGGATCCCTAAACTGAAAAAGTCTCTGCACAATGAACATGTCAGGCACATTTCAAAACAGTTGAAGTAATGATAAACTTCAGGATAGGGATAGGATTGATCATCCAGGTGTGGGAGAAAGGATTGGCTTTATGTCTAGAAAATACGGTAGAAATTAGTACCTTGGATTAAAATTGAATTTTATTGGCTTTCCCAGTAGATCCAAGTCTCTGTTCAGGCAGCATCTGTGCAATTCCTTTTCTGTGATATACTGAAGGGTTATCTGAAGTCTGCTGCAATAGGGGTTTAGCAATAGTCAAGTTATGTGTAGTGTCTGAAAACCTCTCCCTCTGATGCTCTTTGATTCTACCCTTTAGATAAGACACTGCATGATACAGTACAGTCAGATTAGCTCAATAACACTCATTTAACTAAGTGAAAAGAAGCAAGACCATGGATCATATTGACATGTAGCTACATGTGTTACTCAGCCTCTGGACAAAATTGCTGCTGCTTATTCACCTTTGTGATTGATTGCTGATGTATTATGTTCTTTCATGTTGTGAGTCAGTTACCAGATAGGACAGCCCTTCTCTGTCTATTAAACCTTGCACAAAGGTTGTTAATTGAGTGACTCACTGCAGTGTATCACTTTTAATATCAGCACTTTCTTTGTCATTTATCCAGGTTTCACTTTGGGTGAGGTTATTGGTACTGTGGGATGCTTAAGCACTTGATTACAGTGAAAGCCTCCTAAAAGGCATGACTCACCAAGCCCGTCTGGTAACCAAGCCACAGGCATTTCTAACATGAGAAAGTACTTCTCTTTGTTCTGAGAGCTGCATTTTTTTCTATTAGCTTGTCTCCTGCTTTGTTATGTCTAAGTATGTATGTTAGGCAATAACCAGATGTGTGTTTGTACTGTGCAGATTGGCAAGATGGGCAGAGCTATGGAGCCCTTGAAGGCATGGGAGAAAATGCAACTCTGCTGTTCAGCAGGTGACCTGCACATCTTATGTCCCGGGGCTTTTTGTGCCCAAATGCATGGAGGATGAGAGGCTGGCTTTGAGGAAAAGGGGCAGCAAACAATGACTAAATGTAGCCAGGTTGCTTGGTGTAGTCTAGCTGTTGTTTCCTGGGCCCAGAAAACTTTCTTCTTCTATTACTGTGATCCTGCTTTATGATCTTTTATCAGATTACTTTATGACGGTTACTGGAGGTGCCTCAGCCATTGGTGCAGCACAGTGTGGAGAGTCCAGGGGAATTCAGAGGTAGCTGATACACCTACATTGCAGAGGTCAGGGCTGAGCAAGGAAACAGCTGAAGCCTGGAGGCAGCAAAAGTCTACCAGGGCATTTATTTGCTGCTGCTAATATAACTGTACTGGTGCATCTACATACTGATCTAGAGCTAGCATCTCGCATCCCATATGTTAGGGATAGGCCTTTGGTGTCTCAGTGATCTCTGCGAGATTAGGAAGTGCTATTTCTCCCTTCTTCATCTCAGGTAAGTGTGATTCATTAAAGATGCTCAAGTCCCAGATACTATATGGAGAAAAGTCTAGAGCTGAGTGGAAATGGTTCTAAGGACACAGAAATAATACCTGTTCTGCAGTGTTTCTGCTGTCACTGCATCTCTTGGGGATTCCCTTTCCCATCCACGGTTCACTAAGTTTATGCCATCTGCTAGAGGATGTTCTTGGGAACATCATCTCCTTTTAGTGTCCAAGGCTCTGCTGTGCTCCCACAGTGTGGTGGGAGTTGGTATCTTTAGTTGCATTTCTTGGTTGAGAGATTGCTGAAGGGAAAAATCTTCACCCATTACAAGCAATATATGCTGGAAATGTTGGGGAAGATGTCAGAACACTTAAATCTATTCCAATACTGTTTTGTTGGACATGCATTTCTTGAGATCTCCAAATTCCTTGTCAGCACCTCTGAGATGATTTACTGTTGTTTGCTACTCCAGCTTTAGTATGAGATCAGACAGTGCAACAGAGCTCTTCTGGGCCTTTCTTTATGGCCTGGCACTTTGGCTCCTTGACACATTGAACTTCAAGTGGACTTCAGTGCTCAGAGACCAGGTCTGAGTGAAGAAACCACTCTGATCTTCAAGCTGAAGAAACCTTTATCTTGAAGATCAAGACACATGCTTGAACTGAAAGTATGCAAAGCTCTCATGAGTATCAGAATTGTTTTCAGTGGATTTCAGTGAGGGACTTTTAGACCTGAACTATAAGGCATGAGCTCTTGATGTTGAGAAGAAAATACTTTCTCATTTTTCTTCCCAGGTAAGTTCAGTTTGTGGTCCTTTGTTATGATGAGTTTGGTTCAGTTGACATAGGAACTCCCATACAAAGCTGTGAGAGTTTCTAGTAGACTTGGTTTAAGCAGTCAAAGCCCATAGCTTTGCAGATAAATTACCTGCAGTTCAAATAGGCAATACAGCTTCCTGTATGTATCCACAACAATTTGTAAATGCTGCGTGTATCTTCTGTTTTTTCATTATTAGTCAATAGCACTGCCTGATTTATTCGAAGTCTCCCTGATGCATGATTAAAGTCAGCAATGTCAAGAGGTCCTCAATAAAGTTAAGATCCTCTAGAACATGGTCAGTAGCTGTCTGGAGGAATATACAAATGAGCTGAAAATCAAAATCTAATTAAGCCACAACACAGGTGTGTCTATATCAGCCAGGAATTTTTCATTTTCTTTTATTATGCTTTGTTGTGAGCTTTATTCATATTGGAGTCACATGCAGGAGAAGTTTCAGATCTTTCATGTCAGACTAGAACAAAATATAAAAGCAATAACTTCATCCAAACATTGTGTTCTAACCTTCAGATGGATTGCCTGTTATTATGCTGCTAATGAGAAATAGCTATTCTCTCCAATATATTTACATGATGCATCCTTTGAACTCACAGTGATCTGCAAGCATTTTAACTCCTCATAGAGTCAATCACTCACCACTTTATAAACAAATTGAAGAATTAATTGTAAACTGACAGAAAAAGAGATGATTTCTTTTTCTTTCTTTTACAACCAATACTGTGGAAACATTTTGGATGAATGAGGGTATAAGACATCTAACAGAAATGTCTCCTCACCTCTGTATTTGGCTCAGGAATATATCTCCATTTTCAATGAACCATGAGTGTTTTCAAGTCCAGATTTGCCAGTCTCTATATTTCAAACTTGTGTGAGTGTCAGAATTTGGCTCTATGTGTATGTTTTCAAGCACTGGCCCAAACTCTTTATGTGGTTTCTGACTACCAGGCTTGGAAAGAGCCAAGTAAGCTCCAGTCCTGCTCCAGCTGCAAGGGAAATACAAAGATGAAACGGGACCTTCATGTGGAATTCCCCCAGCACACATAGGAGTGAAGGGAGAAGGTTGTCTTCTAGCACAGTCCAGACACATTGCAAGTTTCAAAATAGTCCCATCTTCTGAAATTTCCAGCCTGATCTGGAGTCTGATATCTCCCTGATGTAATGGTAGTGACAGTCACAAGTAGCTGTGTGCTTGAATGTCCACTCACATCAAATGCCACAACTAGATTGCATTTTGGCAGAAAGTCTTTAGAAGCACTGAGATGGACAACAATGAGAACACTTTGACAGACTTTCAGAACTGCTGCCTTATTCACAACTTCCAGATATTCTTAAAGTAAATCAAGTATTTCCTCTAGTAAGATACAGTTCTCCTAGCCCTATAATGGGTCTCTTTACAGACCTATGGCCTGTGTACACCATGTTACAGGACTGATTTTTATTTGAGGGGAAGAGAAGGTTTCAGCCAGCTATGTTCCACGTCACAAGGCCTTAGAATCATAGAATGGTTTGGGTTGGA
>NW_009922277.1:75788-92819 GCF_000696875.1 Nestor notabilis | reverse complement strand
GAGGAAGTTGTTTTCCGCACAGTTGAGGAACATCCCGGATTACTCGCCCTGGGCTGTCCTGTCCCGCCAACAGATATCAGGATGGTTGAAGTCCCCCACGAGGACAAGGGCCTGTGAGCTTGAGGCTGCTCCTATCTGTCTGTAGAGTGCTTCATCCACAGATTCCTCCTGGTCAGGTGGCCTGTAACAGATCCCCACAGTAATGTCCCCCATTGCTGTTTTTCCTTTGACCCTGATCCATAAGCTCTCTGTTACCTCCTCACCTATCCCCAGACAGAGTTCCATACTCGCCAGCCTGTCACTGACATAAATAGCAACTCCCCCTCCCTGTCTGCCAGGCCTGTCTTTTCTAAAGAGCTGGTAACCGTCCATTCCAACACTCCAGTCACAGGAATCTTCCCACCATGTTTCTGTGATACCAATGATATCATATCCCTGTAGCCTTGCACACATCTCCAATTCCTCTTGTTTATTTCCCATACTATGGGTGTTTGTATAGAGGCATCTGATCCGGGCTCCAAATGAGGCCAACTCAATGGTTGGAGCAGCTGAAATATCTCTACATCACTCCAAGCATTTATTACAGGTGCTGGCAACTGACCAGGAGTGTTGGGATGAATCGATGACCCCCTCCCCCAGCACATCTAGTTTAAAGCTATCTTGACCAGTCTGGCAAGTCTCCTACCAAAACAGCTCTTACCCTTCTTTGTTAGACCAACTCCACTGCCTCTAGCAGATCTGGCCTCCCAAATCGAGTCCCATGTTCTAAATACCCAAACCCCTGACTATGGCACTACCATTCTAACCATTTATTAACTTGCCAAATGCTCCTAGCTTTTTTAAGATCCTCCCATCCTGGAGTTGATCAGGTACTGGGTCACAGGTGTTCTATGTAGAAGACATCCACCAGCTTGGATGATGTCTGAAGTTCTGCAAAGAAGCTAAGCTGAGCTGCTTTGGTGTGGGCACAACAGAGCTTCTCGCCAGGAACCTGCACAGGATGGTTCAGCCTGGAGAAGAAAAGGCTCTGAGGAGACCTTAGAGCAGCTTCCAGTACACAAAGGGGCCAACAAGAAAATTGGAGAAGGGCTTTTTACAAGGGCATGTAGTGACAGGACAAGGGGGAATGACTCTAAACTGAAAGAGGGGAGATTTAGATCAGATGTTAGGAAGAAAGTTCTTTACTGTGAGGATGGCAAGACACTGACACAGGTTGTCCAGAGAAGCTGTGGATGCCACATCTCTGGCAGTGTTCAAGGCCAGGTTGGACAGGGCTTTGAGTAAACTGGACTAGTGGAAGGTGTCCCTACCCATGGCAGGGCAGTTGGAACTAGACGATCTTTAAGGTCCCTTGCAACACAAACTATTCTATAAGTCTGTGATTTAAATTGCAGGTCACGCACCTTCACAAGCAGAAGGAAGCTCAGAAGATCTTTCACAGGGTTCTCATCCATTGTTACTCATTGTTTGCACTGAAATTTATGTGTATCCTCAAATACTAATTTTTCCATTCAACTCACATTGCAGCTGTCTCTCAGGTTGCACACACATGCACATGCCTTTGACAGGGTTTTGTTCCATCTTGGCCCAGGCCCCTTTACTTTGTCAAGTAGATAGTCTAAATGATGGGAGTATTAATTTCAGGCACAGGATAGGTGTGGCTTTCAAACCAGAGCTCTTTCCAGTGCATGATTCAAGAATGTGGACAGAGGAGTTTTCATTTGCTTGTGCTATCAGTCTCTGCCAGCAGTGGGGCTTCACCCACATTGCTCCCTCCACCTTTTGTCGTGGATGAGTTACTTTGCTCCATGCTCAGTTCGTTGCTTTTGTTAAACCTGTTTTCAGGTGCTCTATTTTCACACTGTATTGGGAGCTCAAGTTTTGAATTCTGCTGAGAACAGAGTGCCAAGGAAGCTGGGCTTTACAAAGCCTACATCCATTTGGGAATTCAGTTGTTAAATCCATTTAGATATGCCAAAGGTACTAAATGGGTTTAGGTACTTTGCTAAACAGAGACTACTTTGACATTAATAAGAACTACTTTCACAAGAAAGTAATTGTAAAACTGGGAGCCTTTTTGTTTTGTTTTACTTCTAATTTCAGAGCGAGCTTTCAGAGTAAGACCCTGGGTGAGGAAGTGGAAAGGCAATTACTACCAGTGTACCGGGTAAACTTGCCAAAGGAGAGAAACTGAGTGTTTGATGCAGTCCCCAAGGCTAATGTTCCACAATTATAAAAATATACTACCTCCCCTGTAACTCTGTGAGTATAAAATGAAGCAACTTACCTACCATTAATTAGCTATATTTTGTAGTTTCATGGACATTGAACATTGTGCACTAATTTGCATACATTAACATGTAATTTACATGCTAACTTCAAGGTATTCAGTTTTATTGCCATTACCTTTTGTGGCCTATTTTTCTAATGACTGTAATGGAATACAAAAGAGATTTCTCATTGTGTCTACCCTGTTACCTTATACATGAGTCATGCTGAGAAGTGAGAATTTTCATGCAAAAGGTTTTGCTTTCAAGTCTGAGCCACTTCATGGCCACCCACCCTGCTGAATTTTCTATCACTGCCTAAATTTCCCTGGCCACTCTTCTTTTTCACCCACATAAGGACAGACAATATTTAAAAAATCAGGTACAAGTGTAAGAAATTTGCTCCGTTGCCTGCACTAAAACAAAAAAGAGTCAGACACAAGTATTAATGGGTCCTACTCTGTCTATCGGCACCTAAAGGCACAGAAAGAGAAAAATAATCTGCAGCTGGGGAAAGCTAAGCAGGGTCAAAGGGCAGTGCCTGCATCTGCATTCACTGAGAGGCAGAGAGGAAAAATAAAGGGTCTCTTTTTGTTGCAGCTCAGCACTATTTTAGAAAGCGCAGATACTAACTTAATTACCACAGTTCCCTTTTGCACTAGAGCACTGCAGCAGGCTATAAATCAATACTTAAGGTCACATTGCTAAAAGCACTGAAAACCAGTCTTTTCTCTCACTGTAACATGTTGTTTGTTGCTCCTGCATCGGTGTCACAAGAGTTCAATATCGGATAGGGAACAGGGCTAAAACAATGATTACAAAAGAAATTAGAATTGCAAAAAAAGTAAGGTGTAAAGTGAGCAAGTCCAGCTCATGGCAGATACCATGATTGCATCAAATCTTCCATCCTCTCCAAGCTGGGACAGGAGACACATCAGCAGGTGCCCAGGAGTTTGAAATATGTTTCACTCTGTGCTGGATTCTTGTTCTGGAGGCCAAGTTGATGGGAGAAAAACAGATCAGTTATTTCTGCTGAGTATATCTTTGGCAAATACACCATACATCTGAAATCAATTATACATGTGCATGCATAACATCTTATTTCAATAAATTGTTGGGAACAGGGCTCCGGAGTTGCAAAAATAGATTTTTTTTTTCTCCATTTGCTTTTTTATTATACCTGCTGACCCAGATATTTCACAACCTTTGGAAGAGAAAACAATTCATATGAGACTGGGAAGATATGGAAAATGACTCTTTCAGCTGAGATTTGCTTGGCACAGCATTGAATGTCTTAAGAAGGAGGCTTCTTTTATTTTGGGTTAACACTGGCAGTATGTGGCAAATGCTAATATTAGATAGAGGACTTGTATTCAAGTGCCCAGAGTACTACAAGAATGAGACACAGGATCCTGTAAATGCCTAATTTTGATACTAGATCATCTACAATTTTTCTGTTTGCAGACAAATTTATGGAGGGTATAAAAAGTGTAATTGCAATTGGGGGTGTTAAAGAAGTTTGAAATCTGTCCAATATTAAAACACACATTTTAAGGGGTTTTATTTATTTATTTATTTATTTTTGAAGCATAAACAGATTTTCACCTAAGTTGAAATTTAGTTCCCAAAACTTGCATGTTTCCTTACAAGGGACAAGAGGCTGGTAAGCCCATGTCACAGCACACTGCTAGACAGTATCGTTAGTTCAGGCACACGAACTGGTGTAGATGCATTCAGTTTAGAGCTACTGCTTCTAGATTCCCAGGATTTCAGCCCAAACACAGCCCCTGGAGGTCTGCTGTACAAAGTGGGAGAGCCTGGACACATCTCCAGGACCTAATCATCTCAGGTATACACTCAAGGCAGCTCATAAAGATGTTCTTTGATTTAGGAGAGCCTTAGACAACACATTTTAGACATTTTGGACAAATTACATTTGCAGATGGCAATTTTTTGTGAAAAAATTCTGAGAAGAAGAGTAAGAGCACAATGTCATTTTGAGTTGATGGGGGGATTATTTTTTTACCCTTTTGCACAAGTACAAATAGCTCCAGTAACGTGTCACATCTGTCATAATAGCAAGAAAATCCCCACAGTACTGGACCCAACTTCCTGAGACACTCATTGATGAACTGACCTAAATTCTGGCATGGATAGGACAAAATTGTCCATGTCCATCTTCATGTTTAGATGTAAAGACAAAGCTAATCTTTTCCTTCTCATTCTTTGTCAGCAAGACTCATGCATGGCTGGGGAACGCATGCTGGCTAGGAAGAAGAAAAAGATATTATTTCTCATTTTAAAACTTCAGTATTCTGATGATGAGCATTACACTGGTTCCTAGACAGTTACAGAGACAGGGCTTTCTTTGAAGGTATTTTCAGTTACTGATGCAGTTTTGGATATATTTACGTTGGAAAATGTTGAAAGCTTCCAGACCAAATGGATAAGTATTTGTGGTAAAATTTGACAAAGCTCCCATATTACACTAAAACAAGTAAAACCCCAATATTCAAAGCTATGCCCAGGGTAAATTTGCTACTTCCTAATTCATTATTGTACTGTTGGTTTGAAATTATCAATTAAGGCCTTTAAGTCCTCTATGATAAAATAACATCTGATTCAAATTTTTAAAAGTTTTTTAAGACTTAAGTAGTGCTGTAGAAGAAAGGAAACCTCAATATACTTTGAATCATAGAGACCAGACATCTGACAGCACAATATTTGTAACATTATTTACTGCAATGATAGTTATGAGCACTCAATTAACTATACATTTGGAGTGTTACAGTTTTTATTTAAAGTTGATAATTTCCCATATCTCATACCAGTCTCCAAGTAGCTACAGCCCATGCTTTAAGAAAGTTACAGAGCTATAAATGGGAAAGTGGCTAGGGATAAAACATTGTGCCAAACTCCAGAAAATACCACATAGGTTTTCAGAAGAGAGCTGCAATAACTTGAAAGTCAGATTTAAAGCATGACTTAGGAAAACCTTCAGTGAATATTTTCTGCATGACATATAAAACTGAACTTTTTTGATAATGACTGGTGCTGTTGCATGATGCAAGTAGCATGAAAGTAAAAAAGCCAGACTGGGCCTTGACTATTATTATCATCTGAAATTTGTAGCATTTCAGACATTTCATTTCTGTCTCTGAGAAAGCCTTTTTTTTTATGCCGAGAAGGGTTGCAGTGATCATTAGTCACAGCCTTGCCCAAACAGTGCCACCATAAATACTAAATACACATAAAATTCACAACTGAACCTACACTGGCAATTTTTATCCTTTTCACATCATATGCAGAAGTGATGTAGAGAAAACCAGTAACATACACAGCATAAAAGTAAAAAAAGCACTTCCTCATATAAAGCAGGTCTTGCTTGAGGGATGCATTAAGATGGTACTGTTCGTTTTGAAAATCTTGAATACTGTAGTTTTCATCCTTAATACAGGTTAGATAGTTTTCAAGCCATAGTGAATGTATGGTTTCAGATTTAAAGGAAAAAAATCCTGTGATTGCTTCCATACAACTTGCATACTTTTTCTAAATACCTTTTCCAAATGCAGCCTCATAAAAGCAGATTTCCTCTACATTCACATTCATTTAGATCTACATATGCTATCCTATGTATATATGTTAAATGTATATAAGCTAAAGGGCACGAAGACAGCTCAAAATGCCCTTAATTAATGATATTAAACTTATATATGCATTTATGTCTGACATGTAATAGTGGCTTGATTCACGAATGAATAAAGGAGAGAATATTGTTATTTCTAAGTATCTGTCTCATCTATATTCTTTCCATGCCTTGATAATTGCACAGTATGAAATTAACAGTGCTTCTGCTGTAACAGGTGTAACAGATGCATATAAATGTTTGTGAATTTTGAGGACTAGGATAAGCAAAAAAGATTCATATAGATTCGTATCTGCCTCTTGCTCTTCTGTGGATTTTCAGGGTAACCTTGATCAAGTCAGAGAAAATCTATTCCTTAGTCAGGTTATCCTTAGTTTTACTCTACATCATACTAATGTTATGAGACTTAGTTACTGCAGTTAAGGCACTTAAGTGTGTTTCATGCTTTTGCAGGAGAAATTCTTCATGGGATACCCATTCCATCGGTGTGTGGAATTGGTGTCTAAAACATACCAGATGAACTACTCACAGGGAACTTGAATCATCAGAAGAGTTATTGATTCTAAAAAGTTGAGAATCTGTGCAACAGATTCTTGAGCACCATCTGCTGGTAATGCAAATGGTCAAAAAGATCTATAAAACCATCAACAAATATGTCGGTCAACAAGCTGGAGCTGTACATGGATGTTTTCTATGTTGTTTTAAGTTATGTTCTGTTCATTTGGTGTTTTGTGATTTGCTTTGGTTTTCTTTTTTGGGGTGGGAGACTCAGCTGTCTATATAAAATGAAATATCTTGGCCAAAATGCAAAACACGATGATTTGAGATGTGCTGCTACAACATCCCCTGACATATGTAGTTTGTTTACTTTGTGTCTTAGCCTCATCAACTGGTAGACCTCTTTGGCCAGCCTACACGTCCCACATGTCCCATACTCCACTTCTTCCTTTTTTTCCCTGAGTCAAAGTGGAGGATATGTATCCCTATGCAAAAAGCCCTATGCTAAAGAGGAATGAGCCATCAGAAGCAATGTTGTGTGTTAGTCTAGGAAAATAGATTGACAGGCAGACATCTTTAATCATTGACTGTTTAGGGAGAGGGCACATGTCCAGATATCACCACAATGTTATGCAGATGCAGTCAGACTGTAGTATACCACATCTCAGGATTGGGAAGCCCATACAGTTCAGTCAGACTTAAAGTCAGATCAGACTCTGGTGCAGCAGCATTTATATCTAGAGATGATCCTTTAACCAGAGTAGTTAGTTTCACTCCATCAGGCAGTTTCACTGTGCAGTGCAAAGCACATGTTTGCTGGCATGGATGCATCTACAGTACAAGTGTTTCAACAGTTTCACAAACCCTTCAATGTGGACAGCACAGACACAGCTGGAGGGGAGGTGGAAGGAAGAGTCCTTTATCAGCCCAGGAAGTGGGATGTGTCTGCCAGCTCACCCAAGGAAGGCAAGTAGTCACCAAGACTGTAAAGCAACTTAAGAATGTAGGAAAGAATTGGGTGTTGCTGCAGAAATATTAGCCTTAAGAGAAGCTATTCCTTTTCTTGTGTTAACTGTCAAGGTCAGTAAAATGCAAAGTAGAATGATTTTTACTCAGTGATGCTGGCAGATATCCCGATTTTAACAAGGGAAAGACAACAGCCCTCTGCTGATCCCTCTCTGCCTTCACAATATTTTGGAGATATTGATTGCCTTCTTTCTGTGGAGACCACTGAATTTTCTAATGGCAGACTGAATCTATCCAGTAAAGTGCCAGAGGGGAGTCTAACAGAAAAGCCAAAAATAAGAGCAATATGACAAGTTGGAATGAGGCTAGGTAAACATTTAAAAGGTCTGACATTCAAGGAGCGAGTTAGCTGCAGTTCAAATACTGTGGAACTGAGGGACTCAAAATATTTATAATATTATATTCCTTAGTGTACCAAAAAATCCCAGTGTCAAGCAGCTGTTCTACCCCTCCAAGACAGTGTATCCAGTCTTTCATGGCTGAAAGTACAAAATGGGAAATTAACTGGCCTGTCTAGGTAAACATTAGGAGTATTCCTAATTTAGTAAAAAGAGTGCCATACCTGAAACTTCTTCTTGCACCATTTATATCAACTTAACCACTCATTAAAACCATAACAAAACAAATATTCTCCTCTTACTTTTGCTCATTATATTTTTCTTAAAGACAGAAAAATAAAAATACTGGGGAAAAAATATTTTTCCTTTACAAATAATTTACACCACAAGATACAAAGTATTCTGTATGTTTAATAATCTACTAAGAATATATAACTGTTTGTTTTTCTTTTTCTGCTTAAAGATCTCAATCTCTGTCTGCAAGAAGCATTTTGAACATCATGAAGTCCTCTAAACATTTCCTGCAACTGTAGCAAATTTAGGGAGGATTACTGCAGCAATATTCAGGCTTTTGATTCTGCTGACAAAGTTTAAATCTCTCCACCATATATATCTCTCATTTCTCCAAGCCACAAAGAACACTTTCCAAGACCAAATCTCTATAGCAATCCCTCTGGCTTTTTGGTTTAAAGGAATTTTGGCCTGTGCCGTTGGTTATGAGGGCTGGACAAACTGGCTTACCTGCCAAACGTCTAGCAACAGATGATGATCAGATAAGTACCGCAAAGCCTTAACTCTGTGATTCCTCACACCTTGAATCTTTGCACAAGGACCAAGCTCTAATGACCCTGTGGAGAATGCCTGCAACCCAGGCAAGGGTAATTACTCACGATGATTCAGACTACATGGGTGTAAATAGCTAGTGTTTCTATTTAGGTGTCAAACTGAAGTAAAGCCTGAGGAAAGAAGAGACCAATTCTGACTGAATGAAGACGTGTTGTTGCGGTTTCCATCATTAAAACACAGGAAGAAGAACAGGTTTAAAGCTTTTAAAATTTGTTTGTTTGTTTGTTTTTCCAGTTTGAATACAAAATAAAATGTTTAGTTCAAGGAGTTTAGGGGTAGAATCACATAACTACTAAAGAGAGGGGGTTCTTTTTACCCTACTGCTTAGTGACTAAGACTGTGATCTGGAAAAGAGGTACCACGTTACAATTCCTTCCTCTTCTTCCTGAAGTGTGAGAAGATAGGGATCTTCTAATATTTTAACATTTGTTTGTATCCATTGACATGTCCTCTCTTTATTCTGTGGTTTGATCTCCATGCACAGCTGGTTTCTCATCCCGATTTCAGATGTCCCATTGGCAGAAGTCTTCTTCCTTTCATCTTTTTGTGCAAATTTATGAGAGAAATATCATAATCTATCTATATGTAATTAGGTGTTAAACACTACATGTTTATAAACATGCTATACACATTTTTTTGCTTACCTAGTTTCCAAAAGAGAGAACAATGAGATGGACAAGCCCAAGAATATGACAAACCTGGGAAATGCTTTCAGAGTATTTTATTCTCCTATGTTCCTGCCACTATATCATGCTCATTCATGCTAGCTTACATGATTCATCCACTTTATGCAACTGCAACAACTTGTGAAACATCCCTCCTTTTTTTAGTGTAAAACTCTTCTTCATTTTGTTAGGCATTTCATCAAGGTATCATCACAGTTTGTTCGTTTGTTTCAGTTTGGTTTGGTATTTTTTGTTGAGCGTGTACACCATGGCTTTTTCAATAGCGCAGGTCTCCTTACAAGATTTTGTCTCAAAAAGGAATTGGGGCTGTGCATTTCATTAAAGACAATACAAGAAACTCTCCTAAAGTTACACACACAAACACACATATGCACACAAAGAAATAAGTGACAGCACTGTTTTCCACTGTCTGAGTGATTAGAGACTCCAATGCTCTTCATAAAGACAACTTCTTTCCCTTCGAGCTTTAAATAAATACTTGGGCTAATTGCAGCTAGCAGCAGAATACAGCACCAAGTGTTTCGATCCTGACATGGGTGTGAAAGGGAATAAATAAGCTACAGTAGATTAAACACTGTGGAGTGCTGTTTTTCTGTCACTTCAGACTGCATCGTAGAGTCCCATGCTATTTTACTGTTTCTGTCCTTGCAATGCATGGCAGATACCTATAATTTATGATGCAGAGCCATTGCTTCATGAGTTGCACTTCCTTTAAACTGATGCTGAACTTGTTACTGGGGGAAATGTGACAAGTTGATAGTGGTTTCTTATCTGCGGGTTAAACACTGTCAGAATAATTCATGGCCAAGCAACTGATAGAACTGCAATGTTTTTATAATTACAGCTGGAGTGGACTGTTCACTAAGGATTTGAGCTCCAGCAAACAAGCCTCCATCACCATCAGTTTGAAGCTCATTCACTGCCTTCCCATCCACCAGATTTCAGGGAGGAAACATTCTGAAACTCAATCTGCTGGGCTTGAAGGAAATGTCCCCCTCACTGAAGCTATCAGAACTCTGAGAAGCCAAGGATGACTGCATTTCCAGCCATCACCATTCAAAAATAACGAGTCAGGCTCCAGAAATAAGATTTACTACAAAATGATAACATTTCTTGGGGAGTGCAATGTTACTGCTATTTTCATCCACTCAACTGTACATCGAGATATGTGTTTTGAAACTTTTGGGCTATCAAGACTGAAATCTTGATTTCCAGTTTTTTGAGCAAAAGTTAACAGTTCCTTTGAAATCCTGTGATTGAGAGAGATGGAGATTTAGAAAACGTACTCCCAGACTTGTGACAAAAATCATCAAAGCTCACTCTATAAAGGTCTAAATCCAAATGAAGACTTTATAACACAAGTTTAATTGCTCTGTTGAGCTAGATCAACTTACAACAGCTGAGAATCTAGTTTTGTCTCTAAATTCAACAGTGCATATAATCCAACAACTGTGCAAATGGGTATTTTTCTGTGTTCCTCAAGAATCAGAGTATGCTTTAGTATTCAGTACAAGGAGGTAGGAGCGTATGCAGGTTTGTACAGTCTGCATTCTAGCTCTCTCTATGTTTGGTGAATTGCATCCCAGATAGTTTTAACCCAAAACTTCACTGCTGAAATGTAGAAATATACCAAGGGATTATTAAGCCTAACAGCAATAAGATAACTAGTGTTTTTAGTACTGCCCCATTATGTCTGCCATTAATTGTCATACAAATGTGTTTTTTTAATTCTTTCACTATTTTTGTACATTCACAGGACTCATGGAATGTTCTGAGTCCATGCCTTCCAAGAGTGACGACTACCTCTAGCTTCTGCATTACAAAATACGGCGTAAATCCTAATTAAAGAACATCAACAAGAAGAAACCTACCTTATATCCTTCCTTACAACAGAGGAGTTGTTTTTTTCTTTCCAAGTTTATTAGAAGAAATAAAAAATTCAGTATTTTTTAAAAAAGGAAAAAAACACTGTAAATAAATAAGTAAGCAAACACGTGCAGTTTTAATAATGCATGAACACTTATTTTAAGAATAATATTTATGAAAGAGATAGGATTTTTATATGCCTAAAATTCCCAAATGGCAAAATATAATTAAAGTAAGAACTGTTGAGCAAATAAGCCTGTTAAATACACAATATTACCAGGCAAAATGGCTATGCATTTATCACTTTGCCACTTTAATTACACTGACTGCTGTTCTTCATGCATATATTAATATCTCAGTAACATTATGGAGGCTGAGACATAGATTACAAAGCACTGACTTAAAGGAAGATTTTTAGGCAGACAGAGTGCAGTGGTAACAAGTATTCCGTACTTTTAAAGGAGTCTTAGCATTGAATCTGATTGCTGGGTTTATTCGGATAGTTGTTTTTTGCAGTGCTGAGAAACTCCATCTCACTGAAATAGTAATTAATGAAGTGCTGGATTGGAAAGCCTAGCTAGAGTAGGTTTCAGATACCACAGGTCAAGAGACTCAGCCTGGAATTCTGAAAGTAGCTAAAGTGTGAAACTCACAGAAGATACTCAGTTTATCTCAAGAAAAGAAAGGAAAGGAAAAACAGTATGTCATTTCTGTTTTCTGTGTAAATAAAGACTACTATTTTAAGATTGTTCAGATTATTTCAGGCAGTTCTGCCTTATCATTGATTGGCTGGATATGGTTGTGAGGGGGGGGGGTAGGTATTCTCTTCTTTTTTAAAAAAAAAAAAAAAAAAAAAAAACAACAGGAAATTCATTCCCATGGGATGAACTTTTCTGAACCTGGAAATGAGCAAAGAGACTTGGAAGTGACTTTTGACCATTTGGATGAATGATGCCAAAGGCCTTCAGCACACTGTAATTCTTATAATGTATGCAGCACTGTCTGTGTGTTTTGAGACTAGAAGCTGCTAAATACTGTCACTGGATCTGAGAAATCCCTGGGAATGTGAGCTTTGGTTGGACGAAATTAAGGAGAGATTCTCATACAATGTGTCACCCTAAGGACCCCCTTGCAGAGTGCTTATTAAACGTTAATATTTGACTAATAGCTGTTAAAACAGCTGTTACAAGCGTGAGTAATACATGTTATACAGAGTTATAGGCATCTCAGAAGAAAATGTCTAGACCACTACCGTTCCAAAATATCAAGTGCTTTATAAAATTTAGGCCACAAAGTCAAGTATATGAATATTTAACTGTGCCCAGTTGTATGTATTTAACCACTCAGTCACATCCTATTTTCTTCATGCTCCCTGCCTCATCCAGAGTACAGGAAAGAAAACATCTCTACAGTAGGAATCAATATTCTTTCCATAGTGCACGAGAGCAGAAGAAAGCACATTTGTCTTGTTCTACATACAGAGATATAAATTTCATCATTGATGTCCAACATTTTAATATTTTATTGTTCCCAAATGTTAATGGTTCGATCTTTCAGAGTTCTCAATGGGAGGAGAACATAGTATTTTCCCCATTTAAGAAATTAAGAGGTAAGGCACATAGAAGAAGAGCTCAGAGGAGTTGTTCCTGAGCTGGAAAACGTAAGATCTAATTTTTCAGGTTCCTTTATTTGTTACATCATCCTATGCACTGATGGCTTCAGAAAAACTTAAATTCAAACATAAATACTTAACAACTTGCAAAGCTGCTACTGGGTGCCTGAAACTGATACTACAGAAAAATAGGACACAGATGAACAGCCACCCAAATGCATCTTATATCCATGGATTTCCCAGAGTTGTGTAGAAATTGTATGCTACCAAGAAGGGTAGAACTGCATTTTGTAGGTATACTATGCTGCCTTTACCACAAAGTCTTGCAATCTCTTCCTGCCATCTTGCCTCACCCACTTCACACATTCCAAATCCTGCTATCACAGAGGCACAACTGTTCTGGTAAAATCTTTAGTCATTAGTCAGTGTTGGCTTGTTCCTTGAGCAGGTTTATTCATTCCTATTTAATGACACAGAACCAATGAAGAAAAACCCATGATCACATGCATAAGAGACACGAATCTGTAAAAGGACCCAAATTCAAATTGTACTGACAACTTGAAGGCTGATATCCCATGGCTTCTGACCACATGATCATTCAACCCCTTTTAAAATCAAGCGAAAGTACAAGGACATTATGTTAAAACATCATCAAGTGGAACCATAATGGCACTGCAGTTTCTTCCTCCGTTACGCTGTATTCTGATTAAACAGAGTAACCAACAGCAATGGGAAGCAGGAGGCTGTTAGCTTCAGTAATCTGTCCTCAGCAATGGGATGAGAACAGAGTTTGACAGTGTATTTCACAACTAGTTGCTTCACAACTCAAAGTAATGTTGCAATTGAGGAATCTCATGTGTTTTTCCAAATCCAGAGAAGTACAGTGTAGAAAGCTTCCTGCTGTTCCCTCTCATGGGTCTCCATGTTCCTGTCTTCCTAACATCTATACTAACCATAGTCACCCTTTAGAGACCTGAATCCAATCTCTGTCCCATCCTGCTGCATTCTTTTCTCCCTGCTCCTATAACCCCAAAGATGCAAGGGCAATTGCAGACAATAAAGCACCTAAGGAATATTGAATTTCTAACAAACTTGTAAAAATTGAAGTTCTTTAGACTGAACACCTCACTGAATTTGGACAAATCTTCAGACTTTAAGTGACTCCTCGAAAGTATAGAGGTGCTTAATTTCCTTCACATCAGACTTTTTTTGTATGAAGCCAATCTACTTTTGTCACTATTTGGTCACTGTATGGAGATTTTTATTTTTTTTCAGTCGGGTTTGAGCAGTAGTTGTCTACAGACCAAATATTCTTGTCACCAAATAGATGACATAGAGAATATCATTATTTCAAGAATACCTTTGTTGGGACCATTAATGACAGCTAGAAAATTGGGCAGTTTCATACAGATGAGGAGTACAGGTTGGAAAAGTAATAATTTTCTCAGTACATTTCCTGTGTGGTTTTAACAATGGCACCTTTAACGTGGAGTATTGTGTACAGTTCTGGTGTCCTCAACATAAAAAACACATGGAGCTGGTGGAGCAAGTCCAGAGGAGGACCATGATGATGATAAGAGGGCTGGAGCACCTCCCGTATGAAGACAGGCTGAGAAAGTTGGGGGTGTTCAGCCTGGAGAAGAGAAGACTGCGTGGAGACCTCATAGCAGCCTTCCAGTATCTGAAGGGGGCCTACAAGGATGCTGGGGAGGGACTCTTCATTAGGGACTCTAGTGGTAGGACAAGGGGTAATGGGTTCAAACTTCAACAGGGGAAGTGTAGATTAGATCTAAGGAAGAAGTTCTTTACAGTGAGGGTGGTGAGGCACTGGAATGGGTTGCCCAAGGAAGTTGTGAATGCTCCAGCCCTGGCAGTGTCCAAGGCCAGGTTGGACAGAGCCTTGGGCAACATGGTTTAGTGTGTGGTGTCCCTGCTCATGGCAGGAGGGTTAGAACTAGATGATCTTAAGGTCCTTTCTAACCCAAACCATTCTATGATTCTATGATTCTATGATTCTATGATTTTCTTTAGCAAAGTATGAAGTCCAAAAAACAAGTTTGTTACTTGTTTGGGGGTTTGTTTTGTTGTTTTACTGGGGGAACGGGGTTTCTTTTGTTGTTTTTTTCTTAACAAAAAAAAGCTTAGTTACTGCTTTTGAAATAGATTTTCACTTTCATACGCTTCATATTTTCTTACTTCAGAAATGCTCCCACTGAAAGTAGCAGAGGAAGATACTGCATAAGAAACATTATCAAAATCTAGTCCTTAATTCCTGTAGACCACTCTTCAGGTATATGAGCATACACAAGACACCTTTAGTTAAGTTATCCAGAATTTGCAATCAATTTGCCTGCTATGTGAATTTGACATAAATACAGTAAATTTTTTTTAATAAAACAAGAATTTCCAGATTTGAATTATATTTTTGTAGATCAAAAAAAAAGTGCTTTCAAATTCAGTTTAGATATTCTCCTGTAGAACATTCTATAAAATTCCTTCATTTCTGCTAAAATAACAAAATTCCTACTTTATAACAGAAAGAAAAAATCTATCATCTCATATTTAAAGTAATGGAAAAGCAGATTTTCAGCTGGTATACACTACAAACATTCTTACGAACTCCAAAAAAGCTGCACTGATTTACTTCACTGTGCCTTGTGTTTTAGAGTAATAATACTTACTAGAAAATATGAAGAAAACCAATTTTTTTTAAAGGTGCTCAAGAATGAAATTTATGGGAAAGTTCTTTGTCAGAATGGCACCTTCAGAGAATAACACAGACCACTGGAATAAGAACTATACTATCAAAACATAGCCAGAGGAACATAGTTTGAAAAGAATTAGAGTATCATTATCAATGACATGAAGAAAAAAAGATAAGAGCAGCATAACTACTGCTTGTCATTGCATGCACCTAGTTCAGCACCCATCTCAAATAGTGTTCAGGCAGCTGCCTGTGGATATACCCAATATTACATGTTAATGTAAAAGTTAAGACTGCCAAATTTTGGGGTTTTTTTCTTGTTCATTCAAATGGAAACAGCAGAGACTATGTTAAACTTTTTCGCCTGGTGTATGCTATGATTGCAAAATTGAATACCAAGATGTTCAGGGTGACACCATGAATGACAGCTGCTCCGTTATCTGCAGTATAGTTGGAAAGGGAATACGCCCAGCAGGACTCAGCATATGGACTGGACTTCAAGTTCTTATTAAAAAGACTCCGACCTTTCTCAATGTTAATCTCATCCACATGTCTTCACCTCCTGGTAGCTCAGATTTCCCACCTTTAGAATGAATAAGAAGAGTGCTTGTCTACTTGAATAGTACGGGAAAGGAATTTAATATCTACCTGTCACAAGAAAATTCTTGTTCAACAGATAAGGGAAAGGCATTTGAAACAATGGGTCTGAGTTCTAGCCCTGATTTTACATTAAACACATGAGGTAACAATAGGCAACTCCTTTTTAAATTTTAATTTCTTTGCTTTCCCTCCTCATCTTGCATTGGCTGCTAGAGAGTTTATGGAGAGACTGTCCCTTGTTGCACACTTTCATCTGTTTCTTTTCTAATGCCTAGCACAGAGGAGTTTGTTAATGGTAACACTGTTCAGAGCATCTGTCACTGTAATTTGAAGAATTTTTGAATGATTTCATGTAACCACAAAATACTTGTTTTCTTTAACACACTGAATATATCAGACTATAACCCTACAAATCCTGAAAGTAATGATAAAAGAAACACAGTGTAAAATTAAAATAGATGTCAACTTGATAGGCTACCATGGTTCAAGAGGAATTACAATCTGTTACTCTAAAAGTCAAATACACAGTGGTTAAATACTAGAAAATATTTATGAGACAAGCAGCAGTATTCTGAGTTCAGAAAAGAGGCTGTTCTGAGGCATGACACAAAATAGCATCTGTTGAAATACTTCAAGCACAGAGAAATCTGAGATAACATTCTTTCTTTCTCAGGTATGGCAGTCTCAATCGTTTCCCTCAGTACATGGATTAAAATGATGACAGATGAAGATCCATTGCCAAAGTAAATGAAGGATCACATTCAGATACGTAATTACTTGGTTCTGGGCCACTTAAAAATACAAAAAATGGAAGCTAAAACACAGACTCAAAGACCTAGCCTGGTAATATTAAATTGTTCTTTGACATTTTACCAACTGTTAGAAACTCAAAGTAGCAGTGCATTTCTATCCATAAAGATCACAATTGTGGTGATGTGCTGA
>NW_009922277.1:0-75757 GCF_000696875.1 Nestor notabilis | reverse complement strand
TAGCTTTTAGTAAACACTTTTTAAACCATAGAGCTTTCACCTATAACAGGTGCACAAAATTATCTTCTTCAAGAAACACTGTCCAGTTCATATACATGCAAATTTTCCAGATCTTTTATATGATGACATAGGTAAATCCTGTTGCAGTGTTGAAGACTTGGCATGGAAACCCTAACCCTACTGAAATAAATGGGATTTATTCCACAAATTTCAGTAGGACTTGGATTTCACCTCTGGATGAGAGAATAACCACTCAATACTTCAGTTCCTAACCATTCCCTCAAGTCAAATAGGACATAATACATTTCTATGATACTCTTCAAAGCCACTGTTTTTTTGTTTCAATGTGGTGACAGATGCCAGCCATACTGGAATCTTTTCAAATTGACTCTGGGTGAGACATTAGCTTGCTGCCCAGAGAATAAACTTTCCTCTTCTATTTGCTGAGTGCATTAGGAAATGTTTCAGACATGTTTTGCAGGACAAACCCTTTTGTTTTGCTAATAGGGTTCATGTACATACTTCCAGTGGGAAAACATCTGTTTTAAAAATCTCTCCTGCTAGATATAGCTGGATTCAAGCTACAGACTTTGGAATCAGATCCAAACATTCCCAAAGTTCAGCAGTGTTTGGATCAAGGTGTTAGACTGAAGTCATTGTAGAGAAATAGGCCAGGTTTGAGATTTAAGCTTCCTACACTTTCAGGGACACTTTGGGATTTTGTCTCAGGTCCAGCTCTGCTTCTCAGTTATGAACACAGTCATTTAATGTTGCTATGGGCAGACAGGAAACCCCTGTCCACAGTGACATAATACAAGCACTTGTCAGTCAAGGGAACTGAGGTAAGATTAAAAGTGACTCTCTGATTACCCTTAGTTCATCCACAAAAGAAATTCACAAACATCTGCCTCAGCACACACCTCAGGTGAAAAATACAACAATATCTATAACAAAGTCAAAGCTTTGTTTTTTATTTTATAACAGAGTAGGTTATCTCGCATCTAAGGGCTTTCAGCTTTGGCATGTTGTTAATCTTGGTTTCATACTTGGCTTAGTTTTAAATTTAACAATAAATGGGAAGGTAATTATCTTCAGGTTTTTAAAATCTGTAGGTTTGGTTCTGATCTTTAATAAACTGTCATCCAATAAAAATAAACATGAAAGAATTCAAGGAAACCCTGAAAAAAAACCAAGGACCTCTGTGAACTTTTAAGATGAGGGATTAAACGCTTCTGAAACATCTGCTGCTTGATAGTCTTTATCAGGTCGAAAGTTTCAAATACAGAATCTATTCCTGGAAAACATATAACAGATGTTAAATGTTTATTATCCAACATACAATATGCTGTTTATTACCTTATATACAATATGTGAGTATATAAGAGAAGGAAAATGTAGGAGACAAAGATAGCAAAAAGTCTTCTAAAGCTACCCATGTTTCTCCTGGAAACAATATCCAGATTTATGTCAGTGAAGGGCCCACACTGACAGTCACAGCTACCTAAATAATTAAAAAACATACTGAGCAAATGGACTGTGCAAGCAGAACCAAACAGCCTAGAACACTACCCTGAAATAACAAATTGCCATAGCCAATGATAGCCGCATCAATAGCCTCAGCATTAAATATAGTTCTAAAACGTCATTACGAGAGACATTATTTACCAATGATCAAAATAATGCAAATTATAACATCAGTTATTGTATCTATGTGTAACACCTGACACAAGCGAAACCACTAAAAGGGAAGCTCAGAGACCATTGAAGCTGATGAAGCCATAGTTACACAGATCTCTTTCCAACTGAAACAGTCTCTGTCCTGCTCCCTCCTGCTGCTGCTGGCCTTTTGCTTCTTCCCCCACTCCATGTGTCAGCCCAGCTACAATAACTCCACAGTAAACAGGAGCAGGGCAAAAGTTTTGCTAAGAAATACCTTTCTTTGCTAAGAAATACCACATTATTCTTTTCTCGCAGGGAGTAAGCATGTAGGGAGGTGATAGCGAGGAGCAAGTACTGCCTCAAAGGACACCAAACACAGAATGGCAGCCAAAGACTATTTGTGGCTGCAGTGAGTTTTGGGCTGGGCCTTACCTCTGATAAAAAAGAACTTCGTGCACAGCTATCATCTCTCAGCTTAAAGGAGAGATCCAGGCCTTGTTCCTTTCTTTACCTCTGCCAGCATTAAGTGATGCCGGCAATGACCATTCCAATATCTTCTATGGGTTTTCCTCCACAAACGTAATAATAACTTACATTATTTTCTGGACAACATAAAAACCCGTAAGTGGTACAAACATTCAGGAAAATTTATATGTCACCCATGCCATCTAAAATGCTGTAGTTTTGTAAAGCTGGGAGGGAGAGGCACTTTGTACATCGCACAAATGAACAGTTGGTACAAGAACAGCTCACCACTGAATGAATGCTGTATCATTCTCTTTTAGGGGAGACAATGTGCTTGTGAGCAAAAGTTCCTGCCATAAAAATGCTGCCATTGTAAAACACCCAGGGTATTCTCAAAACTCTGCCTGAGGAAAAGCACAGTTTTCTCTAAGAAAGGCTGGAGCTAAGTGTCTCAGAAGCAAGATAGAGGACTACATGACATGTTATTTTACCACAACCACTTTGGTCAGACAAAGCGATTGAAGGAATCTAGGTTTCTTCCAACCTCCACTGCAGGACCTCAGTGCAGTACTTTGGCGTGTCTCAGACTACTGCACAACAAGGCAAGTGTGTGGAGCAGATGGTTCACCTCACTCATCATGAGTCCAAGACAGATGAGAAGGGAGGCAGCTCTTAAGAGATCTCTTACAGCCTGGCAGCAGTTCAGTCCATTCCAGTGCTTCTTGCAAAGATCTGGCAGGATCTAAGCACTTCAGAAAAATCCCTCCCCTTGCCTCCCCCCTACTCCCTCAAACCCACAAAGTTTCTTTCTCTGTGGATTTTGACCCATACCTCAAGACGGTCCTGATAGCTATAACCAGGAGTCAAAGCAGAAGGTCACTGCTGGTGGAGCTTGTTCTGAGCCAGGACTGTTGGCACATGTTCTAGAAGAAAGCACAAAGTAAGCACAGTTTTAAAGAACTAGCAGTCAGGTAGATTTGTAGATGTTTTGCCTGGAAGCAAAATTAACATGAAGTATTTCTCTTCCCTTGAGATTAAATGGGGCCCTGAGAAGCATAGGGTGACTAACAAGTTTAGCACCCTCCTCATAAGTCTTTAGAGACAAGATAGGAGCATTCTGAGTATTCCACTTTTAATTGCTTTTAGACAGATAACTTTAAGTATCATACAGAACAGCACTTTTACATCCCAGTATTTAACTACCTCCCCACTACTGAGACAAGATCCAAGGAACAGAACAGTAAAAGACATATGGAAAAAATGAGGGCTCCCTCTGTCAATATAAAGGTCCCTTTGATGACCTGGGGTTGCTGAGAATAAAAGCTTTCAGACCTCTGGATCTTTTGCAATCTTAAAAAAAGGGTCAGAGAGACACTTAATAAAGTGTCTATATAAAGAAATGGGGCCAAGTATCATCATGATTAAAACTAATCAGCATTTGTGTTGGCAACAAATCAGCTAAGGATTTAATGGATACAAAGTAGAGTCAACCCTACAGTCTAAGGGGCTATACCCCAGCTATATTAAGCTGATATATCCTAGCGTGAGTGAAATGGACAGAGTTTGCCCATGCAAGACTTACTCAGTATGTCACACTCAGGAATTATTATGGAAAAACATAGAAGTTTTTGATCTGTTCTTCAAACATAAAGTATGAAAAGACTTTTCTGTTGGTGACAAAAAACCCCTTCAGCTCCACCGGTGTTGCGTATTCCACAAGGACTCAAAGTAAGACACCATGTCCCTTCCCTTTAAAGATTCCCAAGCTGAGACAAGTTGGAAAATTATAAAAGCCCTTGTACCCCAAGCAAAAAGTACATTTTCATACTGTGCTGTTCACAAAGTATGGGCTCACTTTACTTAGAAGAGAGAAGAAAAATGGCTCTACCTCAAGTTGCACGTCCCAACTGAAAAACATTAAGCTTGCCAAAAAAGCAAGTACACAGGAAACAAAAGACAACTCTTTTTTCATGATCTAGTTTTGATTTGAAAAGCATCAAAATTAATACGATGTTCCATAAATGAAAACTCCCTGGAACTTGCAGCTGTTAAATGAAACTGATATCCCATGAGTTTTGTAACTTAAAATTATGAAAATTCCCAGCAATAACAGGGGAATTTAGAAGTTCTCCAAATCTGCTAATGAAAAAGGCAGTCTTGATATTGGCAGTGCTTGCAGGGTACTTGTTCTCAGCCATGTCTACAAGCTATGTCTGTGTTAGGGTTTAATGTGGACCAATAGGAGATCACAGAAACAGTCAGTCCTGAAAACCCACAGTATACATATTTCAAGGAGTTTTATCTTGAACACTTCCCTTGTGGATTGAACTCCCAATACTGATGGAAGAAAGTTGTATGTGCTCATTGAATACATCTTTTGGTTTAGTTTAATTTTAACAGAATCCAGTTATGAAGCCTGAAACTTTTGTGCAATGGAAAGAACAGCATAAGCACAAGGGTAAAATCTGGAGATTTGCTTCTAGAGAATACACTTCAACCAAACAAAATTGCTCATGTAGGTGTCCCTCAAAAAAAAAAAGAGGAATAACTTTGACTAGGCAAAGAGGAATAAAGAAGCAGGATATCCTTGCTGTGTGGATATATGGACAGATTCACCTTCCCTGCAGAATTTTAGCCCTTCCATGCCCATCCAAATAAATCTCAGAGGTACACAGTCCTGCTCAGATGGGCAAACTCCATGTCTGCTGGAGTCAAGGGAAGGACAGGCTTCACTGATTTACTTAAATAAGTCTGATATTACTTTACCATAAATAATAGTGTAAAGCTAAAAGTAACAGCTTATTTTCCTGCACATCCAGTCATGTAAGTCCTCCCATTCATTGCGAAATACGACTGCAAAGATAAGTATGGCAACTGAGGCTGTCCATGTTTTCTGGCTGTTTGCTAGGAGTCCTGACAAAGAAAGCAAATCATCCTATTTCATCCAGAGTAGGCATAACTAAGTAGTGTAAAGAATCACACAGACAAATCCAGCTGAAGTTAAGTATTTGGGTACAATACAGAGCTTGCAAAATTAAGTCAAGACTTTCATGGACCAGGCACATCCTGCCTTCCTTCTCCTATATCATCAGAGGATGAACAATTAATGATTAGTGGAGAATTTATGAATCACTTTCTGTCTGACTTGCTCTCCTGAATAATTTTTGTTGCAAACTAAACTCTTTGTGGATCACTGTCATTCATGAATTCCCTGGTAATGCCAGTTTTGAGGCTGATATCTGCCCCTGATAACTTGCTATCTGAAAAATTAGAAAAGATAAACATTTTTTTTTTTCACTCTCCTGACCATGAATATCTTCAGAAATTATGTTCATCAGTATCTGGACTATTTTATAAAATCTGGGTTCTGGTGTAATACAAGAAGACAATCAAGCAACCTGAAGACAATTGCAAAAAATGGCACTAATAACAGAGCCATGTTAAGACTTTTCAGCAGTGTAAAGAAAATTGAACTGTGTGGTTCCAAAAGAGGACAAAACTCAGTTCTGGAAAACTATCAGATCTTGTTCTTGGGTGGAAAAGGGGAGGCCTTCGGAGATATAGTGGGAAAACTATGGTTGTGAAACTTGATTTGGGTGCCACAGGCCTTAGGAATGGAGATGGACTAGAAGGGTCACTGGGATGTGGAAGTCTGTATTATATTGGGATGGCGGGGTTTCATACTCACCTCATGTACAAGCTTACAGGACTTCACTCAATCTCTTTGCCTATGGTAGCTAGCTCTGGACATGCCAGTGATATGGGATCATAGTTAGACAACTGCCATCTTCCACAGACCCCCAGCTCTCATCCTTTCCAAGACTGTTTCCACAGCTCCCAAGACCGCAGACACGTTGGGACAGACAGTAGTTCCTTTCTTGGCCTTATTGTCAGAGAAGGATACACCAAGACATTCCAAGACTGGTCTGGGCTCAGAGCGGAGAAATTCTGTGGGAGGCCTGTGTCTCTTGGTAAGGCAGAAGTTAGGAGACATTTGGGGATCACCTCCTTTTGAAGACAGTGGGTATCCCCCTCTGGATGCTGAGTACACTGCTCCTTGTCTGTGAGAGGAAGGACCAGGGAATTGACTCAGTCTCTGTTGGCAAGACTTGTGTCCTTGTGTCTGTCTTGAAGTTCCCACCACCTATGTGTTTCAGTCCATGGAGGAGGTGGGTGTGCAAAGAAAGTGAATTGCCTTAATGGATGCACAGGATACCTGGGCAAAAGAAATTCTTCCAATCTGAAGATATCCAGCTTTATTGCTTTGCAAACTTTCTTGGAAAGCAACAAGAATTTTGGCTGGGTTATTTTGTTCTGAAACACAAAATAGAGCTAATTAGAAAAAACAATCAGCAAAATGTCTTTCTATCATAGGATAATAGGATCACCTGTCCTTGAGAAAGATTCTTTCCACAGGAAGAAAGTGTTTTTAAAGCTTCTCATGAGGTCAGAATGTTCCAACGCAACCTATTCAGAATGGTATGTTCATTTTTCTCTCTTGAAATTATTTTGTATTGGTAGTTTCAACACTAAAAAAAAAAAAACCAACAACACAAAAAAACCCCAACCAAAGTAATATTTTTATTTTTAAGAAAGGTTTGGGAGTTTTCTTTCTTAATTAGTGTACCATGAAACCCCAAATCAATTGTTTTAAGAACTTAAAAAAAAAAAAAGAAAAAGTTGACTTTTTTTTATCCTGTTACTATACAAAATAAACTTGAAAAACTCAAGAAGTTGAAAAACCACACTACCACTGAGCTTTCTTGATTCCACTGATCAATTCACTACATTTTCATAGAATCATAGAATCATTTAAGTTGGAAAAGACCTTTAATATCATCAAGTCTAACATTTAACCTACCACTGAGAAGTCCACCACTAAAGCACGTCCGAAAATGCTACATCTACACAGCTTTTAATGATCTTCCCGAGTCCTGCTGGCCATGCTATTTCAGATACATTTCTGATTTTTGCATCCTTTCAAAAGATTACTCCACACGGGTCTTAATGGTGACCATAGTACTTTTCCGCTCTGTATACTCTTTCCCTTCCTTCTGTTGCATCTCATCCCAGTTTATATTTTGACTTCTAGAATGAATAGAAACACAAACCAGGGCCAACTTCAGGATTCAGAAATTACTGGATTCTTAATGCATGTCACAGAAATATATTCCAGGTTTCCCCCATTAAACTATGAAAGCATTTGTTTTCATTAATTAGACCAGAGCCTAGATTCCATCTTCTGCTTAGAGATGCAATTATAAAACCTATCCTGTGCTGTCAGATATACATGTGGCTGTGAAATCACAGACGCCCTTGGACTTTCATCTTTCCACAGCCACTGTTGTGCATGGGGGGTTTTGTGCTGTCACATCCCACAGTTTCCCAGACAGGAAAGCCCAAGCTACAGTGGAAATGCTACATTTCTTCTTTACATGAGAATATACAGAGCCCATACAGGGAGTGTCAAAATATCATTCCCTGCTGTGCAAGTGTGACAAACATATAGACAGTTTTCTCAACAAACAGAGAGAGTAAGAAAGGCATGTTCAACATTTGCATAAATTGCAGGGCTCCGCTGACCAGAGAGTTTTATGACAAGGCATGCAGTTATAGGCTTAAGCAGACACTGAATTCTGACAAAATCTGCATAATATGAGCAAAAAAATCTCAAAGATGAGAGCTACAACTGTTAGAAATGCTGTGTCAATAGATAGAATTTTGCACCACTGAACTATTGAATGGTGCAAAGTTTTTTGTATTATAACAAGGATCAGAGGGAAGGATAATCCAGTGCACGGAGTGCTTGAATTTGAGCTCACACCACTGGCCAAGTTGTGACTGCTCAACCAGCCTCTGCCATTTACCACTGGCAACTGAACAGGTATCAGCTCAACATGTTCCAGCTGTAAGACTGTGTAACTCACTTTATAATTTTTCATTAGGGTTTAAATGACCCATAAATCATGTGTCAGAAGCCTAAAGCATGTTTCAGCCTTCTCTCAACTAAGATTTCCCCTCTGACCTTTGACAAGATATTTCATTTTAGCCTTACCACAGATCCCCATCTACAAAAAGTGGTCAGTACATTCCTATTTTATAAGAGTTCTGTGAACACACCAAACACAGAGCAAGGCACTCAGAAGCCACCATACTAACAGCTGGGCAAACCAGGCAAGAAAAGTAGCTATGCACAAGGCAGCTAAACCAGTTTGTTAAATGTTTTGTTGTACATTAAACTTTGATTGTTTGCGAGGGCAGATGCAGTATGAATTAATAAACAGGTAATACCTTTGTAAGAATTTAAAAAATTGATATAATTTGAGACTTTACATTAGGATACACTCAGGGAGACAGATAAGCAGGCACACACACACTCATTCATGCATTTATTTGCATGTGCAACTTCAGGTGTATATGAAAAGCTCATTCCTATTTGCAGGTGTAAACTTATTCCAGTGTTGAGGCTTACAACTCAGGAAATTTTGCACATTTCACACGGGTGGAAAAAAAGTTTTGATTTCATGGTAAATATTTCATGAAACAAAGACCAGATGTTTGCCTTAACTCCTGTTTTTACTCTGCCTTACTTTCCCAGCTGGAGTTATTAATTATACCTTTTATTTTCCTGCTGCAGTTCTTAACTCTAAAAGATTAAATGGCTTGATTAGCACTGTTTAGCTTTTCCTAGGTGGTTTATTGAATGTCACATTTAACATTCTGTCACCTCACAGATTAAGCTGGATTCTTGCAGCGTTGAAGAAATATGGCTATTTTTTTCCCAGAGAGCAAGAGAAGGGCATTTTTTACATATTTATGAACACATCACATTGGACATTTCTATTTATTCTTTAACACACTCTCACAAACACATAGCCTGTCCTAGACTGTATGTTATTTATAGATGTTGATACTTAGTTCTTTACGAAATGCCTCCTGGGTTTTTTTTTTTTCGTAAAAACTGTGACTGGGATGGTTACAGAGATTTGTGAAAACCTTGGATTCAACAGAATATTCTCACATGATTTTTCTAGCTCTTCCACCTCCTTGGAAGCATATAGAAAAGAATGCAATGAAGTCCACAATTCTTTAGTGGATAAAGAGCACTTAATTATTCATCCTGGTGTAGCTTATACTGCTGGACCTATGCTCATGAGCAGAATCAATAAATCACCATAAGAGATCTTTGACACCACTCTATTAGTGACTGGTTAAGATAGTGCCAAGATTTGTGCTTTAAAATTGCCTAATACCCTAATACTAAAGCTCTCCACTCAATTGAATCTTGAGTCAACCATCAGATGATGGCCATCCCACTGTTAGTATTGGACCACTATCTAAATCCAGAAGGTGGGGGGGGGATTGCTGAAAATAAAAAGCAGCCTTAGCCTTAACACACAGGCTGCGAATTGAAGTGCTTGCAAGCAGCTTTGTCTCTTCACCATTCTACCCTTAATATCTAGGAATAATATGGGTAGCTACCTAGCTAGCTGAAAGTGCTTTCAAATAAACATCATTTTATATCAGTTGAAGCCATGTTCTTCAACATCTATTAAGATTCAGAAATTGTAAGGACTTTTTAGAAAATGTTACAAGATTTCTTTTCATATGTTTTCTACCTCCAAGAAAGCACTTTGAAAAAAAGAGAGAAAAGATTATGTAGACTCCAACTGCTAATAGTAGAATACATAAGAGTTAAACGTTGATCGCAGATTTCATCTTATGCCAAGACAGAGGCCCTACTTAAATGCTGGAAGGTGTTCCTGCTTAGATGGAGCCAATGTGAGCTCAGTTCAGTCAATTTTTATAATCATATCTTTGAATTCAGGCACCTGGTCTTAAAAACCAGATATTTTATTTCTTCCGGTTTGCATTCACATACACATACAAATGGCCACAGAGGAGGGGCTATATCTGCATCACAACAGAGCACAAGGATTGAGGGCACTGCATGGGGCTTGCCAGCTGGAGGAGCTCAAACTACAAAGCTGGGAGCAGCAAGGTCAAACTCTGAGTAAATTAGATAGACCTCCTTTCATTCTTTGCCCCATAAGCCAAGCATCCTGCTCACTGGGCACGGGGCAGTAGCAGTACACCGTATTTACATACATACGCCAGGAGCTCTGGACATTGGCACAAGTGCAGAAACAATTAAGATTCAGAGAAGTTTCTAAACCTGAAATTATTTTTATTTGTCGTGGATCACCCCCTCACCCCGCTCCTCTCTGTGGTCTTTCACTCTGGTTGGTTTCCCGTTCCATTTACTTCCAAAGTGACTGATCCCCCCACCAAGACCTGAACAAACAAAACCAGATGTGGGACTAAAATGCTGTTTTGTGTCACTGCAGCAGCCCTTTGTTTTGTCTTGTTTGTTTAGCTCTAGTTTGTAAGAACTTTGGGGCAGAGGCTCTCTATTGCTCTTTGTTTACATCTTGTCTGCAAAAGGGCCTCCTCCTTCTTTGTAGGCTCTTGTACTCTACCACAATAAAGATGACTATTAATAATATGACCTTCAGCTAGCTGGAATGAATTCAGCAATTTAAGGCATTGACATTGGAGAAATCCTTATGAATGCCTGAGATCATATAACCCTTCCATTTGTTTTCAGGCCTATCTCCAAGCTGTGGTTAAGTAGCTATCATTTCTAACATTTGCATTCCTCTTACCCCATAGCGTGTGTGGGGGATGGTACTATCATAATTATACCACATTCTTCTGGGTTCCATAACGAGCTATTATTTTGCTAATGGAATATTCAAGCAGTCTGCAGTAATTTATCAAATAGTCCCAAGTCCCATTTTCTCTGTGTGAATCTTTTTGTTCACAGGTAAATTGATGTGTGGGGGGTTATCAAGGCTTTTTTGTAATTCAAATTAACCATTCCACCCCCCTCTCTGAAAAAAAGATCGTTAGACACAGAACGTTTTTTTTTTTCTAATGATGTTTAGAATTAGAATAGTGCAGGCTTCCTGTGAGTGGCAATTTTTGCATTTTAATTCATTTTTACAATGTTTTTACATTTTAACGCCTAATTTTGAAAATTTGCCTAAACTAAAGGGGAGCAAAATGTAATTCCTTTTCTCCTTACAACTATTGTCTGCTCCACTGTCAGATTAAACTGCCAACAGTGTAGAGTGCCATTGAATTGGAGATGAGAGAGAAAAAACACCACCCTCTTGGCTTATTTTACTTACAGTAAAAAAAGCCAAAACCCCGGACTTCGACATATACATAGACCACACTGAACACACACAAACACACATCTCCTCCACTGTATTTCTCTGTGTACGAACAAGAGGGAAGGAGTGTGTGTGTGTGCATATGTGCATGCATGCAGAGTGGGAGAGGGAGCTGGTACTTAATAAAAGAACAGTAAATGCAAATGATTTCTGTGAAAGACAAGATTTCTTCCTTCTCAAACTGGTTCTGCCACAGTTCCTCACTTATCTCCTAAATACAGTTAGGAAATTAATGGCTGGCAATGTCAGTGGAGAGTTTTCGCATAGAGTCATAGAATGGATGAGGTGAGAAGGGAACTGTGAAGATTGTGTAGTCCATCCCCCTGCTTTGAGTAAGATTGCAGATGACACAAAACTGGAAGGAGTGGTTGATACAACTGATGGTTATCAGCAAGAGCAGGCTGCTCGGGACATTGGTTTTGAATATTGTCATGGATGGAGTGCCCACAGTCTCTCTGGGCAACCTGTTCCAGTGTATGACCATCCTCACTCTTAAAAAATTTGAGGTTTTTAATGTTCAAATGGATTTTCCTTCAGTTTGTGCCCATGGCCCTTCTTCCAGCCACTTGGCACAACTATGAAAAGTCTGTCTCCATTTCTTTAGTCCTCTTAATCAGGTATTTATACACATTGAGAAGATCTCCCACAGCCTTCTTGCCTCTGGGTGGAACAGTCCCACCTTTCAGCCTCTCCTCATGTCAGACACTCCAAGCACTTACTGTTTGTGGCATTTCGCTGGACCCAGTGAGGTATGTCCATGTCTCTCTTGCACTGAGGAGCCCAGATCAAGACCCAGGATTCCAGATGCATCTCATCAGGGCAAAATAGAGGGGAAGGATCACTTCACTTGACGTGCTTGCAACGGTCTTCCCAATGCAGTTCAGGACACTGTTGGATTTCTTTGCTGCAAGAACACATTACAAGTTACATTACATGGCCAACTTGGTTACATTACATGGTCGACTTGGTGCCTTCCAAGACCATGAAGGCCTTTTTTGCCAGGCTGATTTCCAGTTGGTTGGCCACAGCCTGGCCTGGTGCCTGGGTTTATTCCTCCCCAGGGGCAGAACTTGACATTTCTCTTTCTTGATCTTCATGAGGTTCCTGCTACCCATTCTCTAGACTGTTTATGTCACTCTGGGTGGAAGCACAACCACCAGCTATATCAGCCACTCCCTCAAGTTTTTTGACGTCTGCAATCTTGCTCAGGGTATGCTCTGTCCCATTATAAAGGTCATTTCTGAAGTTCGAAATAGTAGTTGCAGGGTTGAATTCTGGGATAAAGTACTAGTGACTGGCCTTTACAGCTAAACTGTGCCACTGGTCACAAATCTCAGCCCATCAGTTTAACCAGTTTTCAACTCATCTCAGAGTTCACTTCCTTCATTTTCCTCACCTCATAATCTATAGTTCCTTCATTTTTCTATGAAGATGTAGGAAGCGGTATTGCATGTTACAGAGAAAACTAAAAGAAAAAGTCATATGGAGAGATTATTGCTTTCATCTGCCCTTATATACATTCTGTCCATCTTACCTTAGGTCCTGGCCTTCACCACAAATATGGTAAGTGGGGTCACATGGTTTTCTAAGGATCTGCCTCTATAAAGTATATTACACAGGGAGTTATTTAGTTTTTCAAACCACAGAGTTAATTTTTCTTTGCATTTGAACACCATATACTACCACAAGGTTGCATTCCACTTAGAGTGAATACAAGAACCATTTTACTCCCTTTCTTCTAGAAAAAACAGCTCCCACTCCTTTATTGTGGAGTGGAAAACAGAACCAGCTAATAAACAGCTAATAAGTTTTGAGATTCAGTCCATGAGGCATGAAACCAGAAAATCTACCAACCATAAGGTTTTTCACCCCTGGCATGTTATTTTGGGCCAAAATTATAACCTGAGCCAAACATTGCTCCCAGTGAAGGCTTATATTAAAACTGATGCAGTACTGCAGGGGGTGGGGAGGTACAGTTTTGTTTGTAACTAGCTGGCCTTTTCTAATGAAAACTGTTCTGTTACAAATAATTTCTTATTTGCCCCAGGAGGTTATTTTTTCATTAGCCTTGGGTCTGCCAGATACTGAGCCAGGTATCATCTGAATGTGCTGGTCTGTTCCAGTATCTTTATTAAAATTGCTGTTAGCTTCTTAAGTGTTCTGCTTATTGAAATATGTAAGAATCAAAATAATGAAGGGACTTGGACTTCATCAATTACCACCCAACCAGTCTCTCTAGCCTTTAGTTCGTGTCTTCAGAATAAACTGGTTTCCTTCCTCACCTGATGCACGGCATCCTCACTGCATGCACGGCAGCGTAAGCTTCTCTTAACTGGCACAAGTGCTGACTTCCAGTCTTCCATTCCAAGAACTCACAGCAGATTCTGCATCCTCAGGGAGGACTTATAGATGGGGTATCCTGACAGTATAACATGAAAACAAGCAGGTCAGATACTCATTTTTATCCAAATCACACAAATGGTATTAAATGCACTCTTACTGGCAGAGGAAGGTGGGGAGGTAGGCAAGAATTTGAAGCTGAACTAGGAATTCCTACCAGAAGAGGTATAGCCATCAAGGCAACGTGTAATGTGGAAATTTTAACCCTGAAGCACCATTCTGTTATAAACAAGTTATCCAATCTCTTGCAACTCCCTGCATGCAGGCATTTTTTTTTAATTCCATTTAGAACATATGTTAGATCTTAAGCTATTGTAGTACATTTTCTTTGAACCATATAACTCCATTTATAAATGCATCATCTGAAGTGCTAAAATACCAGGAGATGCTCTATTGCCACATCATTAATTGCACATAAATATTCTGAAATTGAGTGTCACTAGCCACATTTTTAGTTCAAGAGAGTTGTGCAACATAAACATTTGGTTCATAACTAAATAAAGCATAAATGTCTTAGAATGCTGCCTCCTGCCAATAGCAGTTTAGGTTAAATTTAAGCTAAACTCTTTGTGTTTCCATTGAATTCATGACATTATGGTTAAATCAGTATTCACTTGCTTGCTTAGCCTGTCTTCTAAAGTGAAGGTTGCCATCACTGAAAACCTGCAGTCTTTGTTTAAGACAAAAGTCTGAAAAGGTAGTTTGTTGAGGGCTTTCCCCTAGGTTTGTATTTGCTTATTTGGAAGTGTGAAGTTTGATATTGGGTTTGCTGGAGCAGAGAGCGAAAGCAATGAAACAAAACTAAAGCCCTATATTTTGAAACTGGAGAAATTTAAAAAAGAGGTATGCTTTATGCACCACAGTAACACTTTTATAAATACAGTAAGAATCTTGCCACTCTTTTAAAAAGCTACAGGAGCCATTATCTACTCTACATCCAAAGAGTTACATTTAATTTATGATTCCTGTAGATGAAGACAGATTTAGAGTACATATTTTGTTGACAAAGATCAGTTGGTCAAAGGTTTCTCCTCTTCGTACTATTACCAACAAACTGTACAAGAAAAAGTTTATATGAAGATATGCTAATAAAAGCATGCTTTGGCTAGCACAACTGCAGATACTCAGGGGAGTGCTGGGGAAGCTTGAATAAGTCTTGGCAGTGCTGTAGCTTTGCCTGTGTAAAGGCACTGCAAATGAAGGCATTTGCCATCATAGCATACTGATACAACTCTTCAGACCTAGTACAGATTTGTCCTTAAATAGAACTAAACATGAGTACAGCTTAGCAAGACAGGAAAATAATTAGATAATATACAGGTGATTCAAAGGTGCACATAATCTACTCCAGCACTTACCAGGGATCCTCTTTGCAATGTGGAAATCTGTACACTGAAAATGGTGCAAGCTCGTTATGCAACACGCTGATGAACAAGACAGCAGGGAGCAACAGCTTCCAGCTCTACCAACTAAAACTGAAACAGAGCAGCCTGCCTAGAGCTGAACATCCCACTGCTAATCCTGAGAGCTAGTCCACTATTTATTTGTAACATGACAATATGGAATAAGGACTCTGAGAGAAGGGGATAAGGAAATATAACTTCATCAGCAAGACGATTCTTTTTTTGATACTAATTTCTGTTACTGCAAGAGCAAACCAGAGTGCAGAATATGCACCCTTATGATACTACTGCTGTTTCAGCTGACTAGGATCCTGCTTTTCAGCACATTTGATCAGTTTGCATTGTCCAGGGACTAATATTATCAATTTTGTTTCAATCCTAAACTGTAAATGGGCACATACACACAGAGGATGGGTGATCCAACAGAAAAGACACTATCCCTTGGAGACCAAGGCTACAATTCCTGCTTTGCCACTGACTTCTGATTTCATGATGGCCATTAAGAAGGTATGGGTGAACACATGGAAAATAAAACTCTGTTTACCAAGGGGAGAAAAGAAAGAGTAAAAAATGTCATCTGTTCATGCATACGGATAGGTTAAACTGTTAAAGATATACTGCCAACTTAGTGTGTAATCAATCATATTTCAATCATAGACGTTTGGGGCCAGACCAAGTACTCTGTACTTCAGACATGGTTGACACAGTGGCACCCTGATCTCACTTGTCTTATTCTGCTACAGAATATATTACTTTTAATTTTACTGTAACAGCACACTTTTTTGAGGCAAGTAGAGTTCTGCTTCTTAGAAGCATCATCATATACGCAACGAAATACTTCTCACAGTAGAGTTGGATGCTCAGCTTCAATGCCCTGTTTTCACCAGACACTTCTGTGGAATGAAATATCCAACAGAAAATTTTCCTAAATAACAATACTTCCACATTGCAGATCTGTGAAATTATAAAGCCTCCCTGCCTTTTTCAAGAAGATTTTCCCAGTTCAGTATATTCAGTCAAGAGTTACTCTTTCTATCTTTCACACTGACATAAAGTAATTTCATTAGTGACTGTGGAAAGGAAGGCTGAAACTGCTTGTCCTGCTAATACCACTGCTTGGAAGCAAAATTTTTGAGGATCCATTCTATCTTTTCAAACCAATCAGTGGTAAAATACAATCAGAAAGTCCTTCTTGTCTGTGCACAAGAATGAGCTAAGACCCTAAGAACTGAAAACATAGTGTATTTTACAGTAATTCAGGAGCCTTTGTGATTAAGGAACCACACACTGATATATTTGCTAATTTTTGTTTTGCCTCATTACTCATGAAAAGACCTAAATGCTACCTTCTAGAAGAATAGAAGAGGGGAGCAGAGAAAATTTCAGTCCCTTGAGTGTCAGAGGCTTCACTAGCATTTCCACAAAGCTGTACAAAATACACTTGGCCTCTGTGAATAGCAGGGGTGTCAACAGGGGAGGCAAATCCTTTCTGAAGAGAGGGGTATCACTCCAATATTTTTCATTGGAAGGATCCTGCAAAACTGGGAGGCTTCTTCCATGGCCTTACTTACAGGAGTTCTCCTGTTTTCTGTAAGATATGATGGGCCAAGATGACAACCTTCACTAAAACCTACCCAGTTTAAACAAACATTCTCCTGCCCTCATCTCTTGCTGTTGCCATGGTCTGGTTAATGCAAAACTCAACTGAAAACACACAGTACTGAGAAGAATTTAGACACACATATATGCACAGTAACCACAGTTCATGTGGAGGTCTTCCACAAGGTTACTCTCCCCTCAGCAATATTGCACGACAGTGGAATTTATAGCTGGTCCAGGCACAAAAGTTCACATTGACATTTCACATTTGACATCCTAGTAAGCTCAGGAAAGGAAAAAACTTACAGCCTGCCCTTGATCCTGACAAAGAGCTTATATGAGCCCCACCACTGCAGCTGTTTCAACTGAGAAGTCTTAATTTTGCTGAAAATCCTTTCCTGCCCTTTTGCCTTCAAAATCAATATGTCATAGTGAGTTATTTCATTAAGTACTCCTCATGCTCTGTACACAGCTCGTCTTTGAGGACAACCTTTAGATATACCTGCTGTCTGCAGTTCTTCTAGTAAAAGGACACCTGGTATTTTGTAATGGGGATATGACACATGGGCTCTTCCCTAGTCTTCTTCATAAATATATATTACAATTGTCTCTGTTACTAAGAAAAAGTAAATTTTCTTTTGGTCCTTAGTGAGACATATTTGTTCCCATCCCTCCTGCGCTTCCAGGCTGACCTCTCTCCTACAGACATGCATGAAGACAACCTTAAGTGACAATGAGACAAATTTCATTTTGTTGTGACCTGCCTTTTCAATTATTTTTCTCCTCTCTATTTTCTCCTGGCTGACCCAGACCAGGCTGTAGCTCTGACAGGGGTCCCTAACCTCCAGATTAAAATATGCAAATTATTATCTTTCCTTCCACTTAGACCTGTGTCAGATACATTGTAATTACAAGGAAATGTTTGATTTGGCTTTACACGAGAAGAACATAGTTACTTACTTTTGTCATCTTCCTTAATAAACCCAATTTGACATGATGTAATCACTGTTCAGGTACAATATAGATTACAATGTATTTTACATTCACTGAGTCAGCTGCTTTTAAAAAAAACAAATAACTTCTTAGATTATCTAACACCCACTACCTTCCACCTTCCAACTTTAAATTAGTATTAAATATATTAAAACAATGGAAAGAAAAGCAGGTGCAATACATCAAGGTTTGCACTTCCTCCAAATAATTAACAATAAATTCTTCTGATTGGTATTAAAGATCAGTGCTTAAGATTTTACAAAGAAATTATTTCCAAAATCCAAACTGGATATAATCCAGTTTTCAATAACTATAAAGCAAAATTTGCCTGATATTTTTAAATTATAGAATTATACTACACAAACAATGGCTCTACGTAGCTATTTCCTCCCTTTTAAAATCCTCCTTTTTTTTCAAATTATTCTAAAAAAAGACATTGAGTAGTATCATTATTAATAATGATGATATAACAGAACTATAGGTACAGAGAGATTTAAAAAAAGACTGTTGAGGAGTCACTGTTTGAGACAAAATGCCTGTGTTAGTAGGTACCTGAGCAAGAGAAAATATAGCTTGTTAAAAATCATGCTAATCTACCCCAAAATACCTGTGGAATTCCGCATTTACAAAAGGCCTGTTTCTAGCCTGCAACACCTTGCCAGCACCTACCTATGAAATAGTCTTTGGGAAAATATAAGCATCTTCATAGGATTTCCCTCTATTTTATTTCACCCACTTGTGTATCTACAAATTGAGAAGTTTTCTGAAATTTTGTGATGTGATAATTTTGGCAAGATAAAATTATTTCTAAACTTGCCTTAATGTATTTTAATGACAATTTCAAGCAGCTGAGTTGAGCAGCATGTTAAGAAATTGTTCCTGTTGACAACTGCATGTTGCTAATCTTTCAACTGTGATGTGGGTTTGCACTGCCAGTCCAAACCAAAGGTAAGTGAAAACACTGCAATGACATGTCATCAGCTCCTTTTGTTAGGCTCTGAATGTGCCCATTATACCAGCTTCTTCACTTAATTACTAACATTCAGCAGAAGGTGCAATAATTGCTTAAACCACAGGGCCTTAGCTGCTTGTAATTGTCTAACACAGAATTCATAGGACTGTAGAATCACCTAGGTTGAAAAAGACCTTTAATATCATCAAGTCAAACCATTAGCATAGCACTGTCAAGTCCACCACTAAACCATGTCCCTAAATGACACATCTACATGTCTATTAGATATCTCCAGGGACGGTGACTGAACCACTTCCCAGCATGGCCTGTTCCAATGCTTGACAACCCTTTTGGTGTAGAAATTTTTCCTGATATCCAGTCTAAACCTCCCCTGGCACAACTTGAGGCCATTTCCTCTTGTCCTATTGCTTGTTACCTGGGAGAAGAGACCAACACTCTTTTGAGGTAGCTGTAGAGAGCAATAAGGTCTCCCCTGATCCTCCTTTACTCCAGGCTAAGCAAACCCAGTTTCTTCACCCATAAGACTTCCTTCACCCATAAGACTTATGCGCTAGAACCTCCATGAGCTTTGTTGGCATTCTCTGGACCTGCTCCAGCACCTCACGGACTTTCTTTTAGTGAGGGACCCAGAACTGAACACAGGGCCCCTTCACGTCTAGTTTAAAGCTTTTTCAATGAGCCCTTCCAACTTCTGGGCAAAGATCCTTTTTGCCTCTTTGAGATAGGTGTACCCTGTCTGTTGCCAGCAGGCCTGCTGTCATGTAAACCAACCCATGATCCAAACTCCAAAATTCCATCAGTCCAGGCTTGGAGACAGGTATTGATCTGCTGGCTCTTCCTGTTTCTTCTCTCATTGTTCCCTGCAACTGGAAGGATAGAAGAGAACACTACTTGTGCTCCTGATCCCTTAACCATTCATCCCAAAGCTCTGAAGTCTTTCTTGATTGCCCTCAGACTTCTTGTTGCAACTTCTTGCTGCCTATCTGATAAATCAATAATGGATAATAACCCAAGGGCCGTACAAGGGTAGGAAGCTTTCTCTTCACATCTTTCACCTGGACCCCAGAGAGGCAGCAGACTTCCCTTAGAAGTGGGTCTCGTCTGCCTTCTGTTCCCTTTAGAAGGGTGTATCTTATAGCAGTGACCCATCTTTTTTCATTTATGGAAGCAGCTTTGATGCAGGGCGTAGGCCAACTTAACCTTGGTGACACCTCCATGCGAGATGAACCATCATCCTCGTTATTGTTTGGCTGATCTTGCAGAGACTCAAACCTACCATGCATGGGCACATGGGGCAGTGGAGAGGTCACAGAGGACATGCACTTTCTACGCTGGGCAGGAACTTCCCACCCTTGCTTTCTATCCTTTAAGTCCTTGTGTTCAGCCAGGCAGAGAGAAAATAGGGAATCCTCAGTATCATGTGTCTTGCCTGCCTGTTGTGTTTGTCTCAGGGAAAGTAGGGCATGATTCCAGTAGTCTCTCTCTCTCTTTCTCATGCTCCCTGATACTCCTCAACCTATTTACCTCCTCCTGGAGCTCTGTCCTTAAGTGAGGAGTTCCTCTATGTGGGTGTACCTCCCACAAGTACTCTCTTAACAGCTTCTTTTATACAGGGGGCATCTTGGCTGCCATTGATCCTGGCCCTGCACAGGTCCTGTCAGATGCTGTTACATGAGCTGCAGGCTCCTGGCAGCTATCTCGGCTCCTCTGAGGTTCCCCCAGTTCAGGAAATCCCCCTGTGCACCCTGCTAGTTTGCTTTGCTGCAGATCATGCTGGCACCAGAGCAGCTTGCCTTGGCAACTCAATCGTCTAACACAAAAAGAGATTCATGTGATTTCAGTGGGTTTGGAGATGAATAAGATACAGCCCAGTAATTATGCCTCTAGAAAGGATTCAGGTCTCTGTGACAGACTCTCTTTGCAACCATAACCACATCACATGGAGCCACATTTACAAAATTTACATCTGCCAGAAAACCCAACATAAACCCAGTCTGGTACTTAAGCACAAATAAACATTCCTTTGGTAGTCCAGCTGAACACTTGAGAGGCTGCAGGCTTTTGCACTGTAGCCACCAAAGTAAATCACATAACATTGTGCATGCCCACAAGCCATCCTGGCCAAGCTGCAAATCTGGCAAGCCTTCTCCTCCCCCATGCCTGGGACTTCACAAATTAGTCTCATGTCATAGCTGTCTCTATGTACAAAAAAGCATTTTCATTTGTAATCCTCATTTTCATCAGGCAGATGAAACTAACTACTCAGGTGCTGTTAGAGGGGAAAAGAGTGAATCAGGGGTTCATACTCAAAAAATCAAATTGAATAATTCAGTCCAAAAGCTGTTTCAATCTGAAAATCTCAGCTTCTTCTGCATGCCTGGCTTAGACTCCCCAGGAAAATGTCTAAATCTGAAAGTAAAATTAACACCTCTATCTTCAGTGTTCCTTTCTGGCTTAAGCCTTCATGCCATGCCTAGACACATTATGTAGTCGCTATTCATACTACATAAGGAATCTCAATGTCTGGATTACCACATGTATTTGTGAACAGGCTATCTCAAGTCTTTAACCACTACAGAAACATTTTGGCAGCAACAACACCCTCCCAGCTTTTTCAGAATCTTTGAACAGAAAAAAATTACACACGAAAGTAATAATGATGTCGTGAGGCCAGAAGGGCACCCTATAATGCCCTAAAGAGAGACAGAATTAGTGCTATGTAACTCTGCAGGGAGTTATTCCCAAACATGTTGTACACAACCAGTCTATGCCACCTGGCTTTGTTTGTTATTGAGCAGCTTGGGCACAATCTCAGTGATCTTTGTTCTTCTTCCCTTCAGTCCTCGGTCTCTCCTCTGTGACCTTCTGGAGAGGCTGGCATTCCTTCCATGAGTGATCCGTGTCAGATAACAGCTCTTTCTGCAGCGTAGCCAGCTGCCTAGCTGAACCAATCCAAGACCAAATAATTTATTGTATCTGAGCAAATAATCAACAGATTGTAAGAATTATTCATTAAAACCACTGAGGATTACAGTCACAATGGTAAGGTAAAGAATGAGGATTTAGTATCCTGTTACCAATCCTTTAGCCTGCTACTTCATCTAAGTAATACTGCCTGGGATTTCTTATTAACTACAGCACTTCTATTTAAAATACTTCCTTGAAGTCTGGAAAACCAATTTTAGAGAAAATTCCAATTTAAACTTGGTTACAATTTACTTGTAAGATTAATCTTTCAAACTTTTAATGGATATATTAATTAGATATCATTAATAACTCCAGTATCAGCCATGAATTTCTGTTGTCCCTTAAACTAAGTATGATTAACTTCACTCTTTCTCAAGGGCATAATTTTGCAAAAATTAGCAAGCACCAGAGTATAAGTTATTATAGCATTAAAAGTGTCATTTTGTTTATGATTTCATATGGAGGGCCAGATCAGCCTAAGCAGCACCCAGAATCTCATGCATTTTTACACCAATATCCTTGTAGGATGGAAGACAGCAATCGAATGGAAAATGGTTTAAAATGACAAATTTTCAGCCACATCTCCTATATTCTAAAGCAAGTTATCTGAAAGAGAACTATCTCACCTCAAATGGATCTTTTTTAAATATAAAGTGTGCCTAGAGATATTGCAAAAGTCCTACAGATGCTCAAATCTCTAATACAAAAGTTTACAGAGTGCACAGTTTTTATTGTGTAGACTGCAATTGTAAAAAATGCCATAAAAATTTCCTGTCATTCCTGTTATTTGAGCCATTTAATTAACCTTTAGACTTAAGATATCATCATGACCCCAGAAACCAGAAAACTACAATGTTCCTAACTTTTTTGAAAGATTTTTCTTTGCTGCTTCATTGACTCTCTCTTGCTACTACTCCAGCAACTAGCAAACTATGTGCCAACCCTCCAGCAAGACAGCATGGCTCTCAGTTACCTAGTAGCTACCCAGCAGTTCACACCTCTAACTGTCTTCAAACAGTACTACTAAATAGTTTCATGAATCCTGCATGCTTTTGAAATACTTACATGTTCTCCATGATCTAGCTAAAGTTTCATTTCCTAAAGACTTATATCACAAGCACACTGTAACCACAGATGCCCTTTTCTTTATGACATTAGACATTCTGGGCCTAGTTGTTCTTTCACTTGTTCTGACAGAACCACTTTACATTTCAAAAAGTTAAGTAATTTATGGAAAGTAGGTCAGCAAACTGCAAAATACAACATTCCCAGTGCATGAGGCTATTATTGAGGCTGGTACTCACTCAAAGGATAGTAAGACACCTGTTGCCTTTCCAGCCAGCACATTCCCCACAGTAGAGAGTACCCTTTCTTTCAGTTTATGTCATTATATTGCATTAAATCCTATGTAATCAGACTTAGAGCTAAATATTCAGTCCGATCTGAGAAAAAGTTGCCACAACCCCATGCATCTTCTCAATTGTTTACACTCCTGTCCGCTCCTTCCATATGACCTGACAGTCCCCAGTGCTCAATCAAATAAAGGTGAACACAACAACAAAGCATTCACTACTCCCCATCTGTACAGGACATGATGAATCAAACTTCTGTTACACAACCACTCCCAAAGGGAGATGTCTTTGGGTGATCAATTGGTGCTTCATCAAATGGACCCCTTGTCCTCCCAGCTCCAACTCTTCTGATTGTTTTCTGTTAAATATCTGAGACAAAGGACTGCTGACCTCAACTTTGAAACTTCAACTTCCAGCATCGATCAACAGTAAATAATGGATAAGCCCTTGACAATACATTTCCATGCTATATCAATTTTTCTTCAGCTGGTGTATCAAGTCACAAGATTACAACTCTGTCCCCAGAGACCACAGAGGTCTTTGAAGTTCCTTTAAACGGAGAGGAATACAGAACTTTATGCTTTAAATCATCTTCCCACTGGTAGGGACACCAGACAGTTGGCAGCCACTGTCTGGGACCATTTATATAATTTTAGGCAATCCACAGCACAGCTTCCAAGCTTTTGGAAAATTAATTAATTCGGAATAATGTAGTAAACCCAGAAATGAGAAAGGAACCACCATATTTGTTGAGTGTGTTCTGATTTCATATTATATTTATATGGTGAGAAAAACAATATTGCATGACTTTTTTATTACATTCATTTGCTTAAAAAAGGATACTGTGGAATCACTGGGTAAAAAGCTAAAGTTAATTTTGGATGAGGCAACCTGTAAAGCAAATGCCTTCGTATAAAATAAGTTAGTGAATAACTAGTGCAGCTATTTGAGTATTTATGTCTGGGAAACAACTGTGAGGAGACTGAGGAGAAAGACGTATCTAAATTTTCTATGTTAAAACTTTGTCCCTGTTGTAGGTATTTTTCATACTGCAAAAAGTGACATCCAGTGACATCCAGCTGATTCATCATTTTAAAAAGAAATAATGAATCTTCAAAATCAAGTCTTCCCCGTGAAGCTCAGTTACACAGGAGACTGGGGGATATTTCCTTGCCTTTTCTCACAGTGCAGAGCTTCATGTTTTTAGCAAGTTCTCATTTTCTAAGCATGAGAAAAAAAAACACCTTGGCAAGCTTTCCTTCCTGGTACAAAGCTCATTTTCAGGAGGCAAATGTCTGTCCAGCCAGAATTCATTTATTTCTTATGCTAATACTGAACTTCTACAAGCTGACAACAAGGAGCTTTTTTTGTATCTGTTACATTTTAGGGAAACATAGCCTTGTTTCATGCACCAGGGCCTCAGGCTTGCTTATATTAGTTTACATCATGAAGGAACTTGGCCCAGTAATTCCCAATGTTGGCTCATCATTGCTAAACTATAAATGGATATCTCCTGTTTGGCTGGGTGCCCAGGCAGCTTTCTTTTAAATTCTTAATCCCACTTAAACAACATGTTCTTAATAGAAACAAGTGGTGGTTTCCATACAGAATCTAAGTAACTAAATAAAGCACAGCTACCACAAATTACCTTCTCTCCAGCATGACTCACCAAAATGCTGAAGACTAAAGGCTATCTTACACTTCTGTTTCTGATGTTACTGCTCCTTCCAGTGAGCACTTTGGCTTTCTCATTCACACAGTCTGTAAGAAAGTCATATTCTGCATCACCCATGTTGGTGGAATGAACTTAGGTTGGCCTTAACTAATCATATTAATCCCACCATTGTACTTATCCTAATCCATTTATGTCTCTTGATCATCTCAGTGCCTTCCATACATGTCCCCTAATATACAGTTTTCCTCCATAGGTCCTATACTTCTCACCTACTTTATGGGCAGGTCTTATCCTCCCTTTTATGGCTACAAAGAATCTTGTTGTCGTGGTAACATTTATCTCTACAGATATCCCCATTCTGCCTGCTGTGTTTGCATGAAAAACTGCCCTAACCTGATCCGGTGCAGTGTTTTGTACCAGGAGAAAAACAAGCAGCACATCAGACAATGTAGCTAGCAAGGAAGAACACAAAAGAAGGATGCATCAAAGATACTGAACAACACTTGGTGAAAGAAGCCAAAGTATCCCCGTTATAAAAGAAATACAGTCCTCTTGTGGCAAATACACCTCCTGCCAGCTTGTTCTTTCACTAGTAAAATACATAAATATATAATGGCATTTCTGATCTATTAAAACAAAAAAACAAACCCAAACTCTTATCCATATATGTTGTAGGCAATAAAATGTAGGCCTATGTTTCCCCGTCTATTTTAAGACTTCCTAATGTAATTTACATGTGGAAGCTGAGGGAAAAGAACACGTCTCAGAAACTTTCATTCTTCTCCACAGTACAGCTTTCAGCCACATTTGTTACTATGCCCTAACTTGTTTATAACTAAACATTTATTTGTATACTTAAACAACATGGTAAGCTCCAATCACAGTTACACTGGTGAATTTATGTGGCTATAGCTAGCTACTACCCCAACTGCAAGTCCAGAGAGCCTGATCTGGGTCACTAATCTTCTTCAGAAAGAATAACCCATCTTTAAACTCCATTTACTTCCATGGTTAATGGATTGTGTAAATACACATCCCTGAATTACTTCTTTAATCAGAGCCTTGTTTTCTTTAGAGAGAGGCTCTGAAGCATTCCCATGCAACTTGTTTGTTTCTTTTTTGTCTCAGCTGTGAACATAAAGGACATTTAAGTCTTCTGGCCAAGCATTGCTGGTGTGATCTGGGCACAACACGGAAGGTAGCAGGTTATGCTGCAAAAAGGCAACATTATGGGTACGACACAAACTTTTTCTGTATCTCCAAGCCCAAACAGATTGTCAGAAGCTAATCACCAAACCATTGATATGTTTTGAACAAGAACTCTTCTTCCAGTTCCAACACAGTGTCCATTCATTCCTTCTTTGTTAAACTAGTGACAGCCTATTGAGCATTTAAAGTTGTTTTAAATAATGCAGTTACTTATGCATTTGCCTGCAAAGAAATAATAATGGAAAACCCTCAGAGATGTGATTAGCTCTAAAGGTCATGTTAAAGTTGGGAGAGAATAGAAAGAGACTTCTACCAGAATGTGGGAGAATATGCATATATGAAGGCTGCAAATATTTCAGTTGAGTGGATTTTATATTGCATTCTATCTGGTTTCACTTATACGATAATTGAAGGGAAATAGTGAAAGAAAATAAAGTACTTTCCCATGCTGTGTGTAAAGCTTTTTTCATGATTAAATGTCATTATGTCTCAAGAGTACCAAAAATACTGGTGAAGGCCATCTTAATTCTGAAAAACAAATATCCATGAGAACTGGCTGTAGTTGGACACAGTATTGAACTAAAGCAGGTCTGCCATCAGTATGTTTTATTGTGGTGTACTCTGGAGAGTTTAAATTAGGATCTTCAGGAGAAAAGCAGTAAAATATTTTTTAAATCCAGCTAAAACACTCCCTCTGCATGGAAGACTGGACACATCACTTGTTATTGTTGCAAGTGAAAATACCACTAAAGGCATAACTATAACTTGCCCTCCAAAAGCAGAGCCAATCTCTGCTCTCACTCCGGTAGATGTATCTTTTGTTTTCAAATACAAACAGAGTTAGCCCTTAACAGGAAAAGAAAAGAAAGGAAAAAAAAAGTTCAGAGAAAAGCAAACAGCTAAGGAAAGTACAAAAAGGAAAAGTGGGCCACAGAAAAATTCGGCACACTTTTTCTCCAGCTGGTGATGCCTAATCAGGAAGTTTCTCCCATTCCTACTGACTTGGCTGTGATTGAATTGAGAACCTGTCCCCATATACTGAAGCATTTCATATCCACCTAGTATGACTCTCTATCCAGTCATCAATTATATACAATAATGTATATATTTATACTTCATGTATGTATTCATACATACAGCTCTAATCAAAGCATGCAGCTTTAATTGCTCAGTTTCCATGTATTTTACTGTGACATTTCTATGTTCCTTTTAACTTGGTTCTGAACAATTTTATTGTTTGTAATGTAGTTTCTTTCCTGTGCTTTCAAAAACCATCCAACAACAGACATGCTTTCATTCTCGGTGATTCCTCTCCAGCGACAACCTGTCAGAGGGAAATATGAGAGGTGGGAGTCAAAGTGTGGCCAAAGTGTAGTATCAAAAGAAGGTGAGAGCAGAATTCTGACAGCTATCAACCTGTAAATATGAATTCAAACTGAGTTAATAGTTCTGTCCTCAATCAGCTATTTAGCACAGCTTGGAGTTTTGAGAGAAACATATATGCCCATTGCCTCAGTTTCCTTGCAAGGTGGGGCAAATTTTTGAAACAGCAAATCCTCACTAAAATATTAAAACCTGAATTTTAAACTCCCACTGGTCAAAATGAATACCAAGTCAGTTGAACAATTAAGAGATTATTATTCCATTATTTTGTCTTATTCTTTTTAGAACATAATCACAATACTTAGCAGAAGATTTTGTTCTGTTAGCACAGGCATTCTGACACCATTTTATAAATTTCCAGTGTTTGGACTTCAGAAGTCTCTATTCCCACCAGAGAAATCACACTAAATTCCTATTATCTCATTTTCCCTTTTTTTGGTCTTGCACTTTGACCCTAGCATTCTCAAAAGGACACTTGGCTTTTTACATTAGATTTCAACCACAGACTGGTTTTCTAAACAATAAAATAGAGTAACTCGTAGTCCATACTTGTTCAGAGTCAGAGAGACAGGCTTCACAAGCCAAATATATACAGTGGGAAAGTGTAATTTGAAATGTTCCAGACTAAACATTTTAAAATCAGACAAAATAAATATTTCAAAGCACTAACCTGTAAACTATTGCTTGCTGATTCTGGATCTTGATGTTGCTGCTGCTGTAGCTCCTTGTTAAAAGATCATGAATCTTTAATGCTTTCAGACATCCTACAGATAGCACAAGCAGTATACATTGGCTCACAAATTATTTGCTGTCCTTCCGCATAACCTTCTATATCCAGTGCTGTACCTTTGAAATTTGGAGTTTTGGTAGTTAATGGAAAGCCTGCCCTTGCTAGCATCAGTATACTTTTTAAAAGCATAACATTTTGAACAGTGATTACTTCTACCTATTTGGAATAAAAATATCAGGCTCAGGAGAGTAGTAATAATAGGAATTATCACTACTATTGTTCTATGCATACAGCTACTGAGACGTGAAGGGATTACCCTGGTATCAGGCAATTGCAGAGAGCACAAGAAAGATTCAAGGCCACTTGCTCTGCCTGCCTCCAGGAGAGTAAGAGGGTGGTTTGAGGATGAGCTGTAGGGCGTGAGGTAGGCAGTGCATCCAGGAGGATAATATAAGCTACACTGCTGAAATACTCAGACATATAGCATCTCATTGCTCACAGCTCCATCGCAATCAAGAACCAAGGTATAAGGAGCTAGTTGAAGTAAGAGCTTATCAGCAGGAGAGCTTCATCCCCTACCACAAGGCATTGCTGCTGCTCCCAGGTACTTGGATTTGCCAGACCTCTATGCTGCTACCTCCTTGGACAGGCTCTCACCAGACTCAGAAATCGACATAAACATTGTCAGAATATGTATGGCATCTGTTGTATTCATCAGGCTTTCTCTCCAGAGGTTTGGGAGGGTTTTTTTTGAGTGATGGAGAGGTTGTTAACTATAGGATTAAACTCAGTAGGCTATCCAGCTCTATAGGTCACTTAAAAATTTAGTATCACTTGATCTTCAATATGCAGATCAGTCTACATCCTATGCAGAAGTGTTCATGATATCAAACACAAAAGAGCTTCAAAATTATCTAGGACCTGTACCCCAACAAAATCTCTTTCCTGAGCATTAAAACTAGTAGTGTAGATAAAGAAGTATCAAAGCTAGATTTATTATATCAATCAGAAAAATGAGATTTCTATTTTTGAAAAGAAGAAAAAGTGAAAGACTTGCTTCTCAGGATCCCAGGGAAAGCTCTGATAAAAATATCTTGCAGTTACATTACTGTAGATATCTCTACCAGATGATTTCATGTTCCAGTGGGAAGTTTATCATGCTCTCTGTGCCACAAACAAACAAACTGAAAGGTCACACAAGCTATTCCTAGAGCCTTCATAAGGAGCTGAAGGAGTCAAACTTTTCCACTGTCTGACGGGAAGGACATTACTATTCTTCTGCTTTGCTTCCCAAATTCCTTTATCCAGCTAACACTGGGAGAAAACACTTGAAACAAGTGAATCATTAAAACGTATGATACTCATGTCAATGAGGAACAAACATTGTACACTGCTACTATTGCTGTCACCTGCAAAATTAAAGACTGAACAAAATACTGCTTTCAGTTAGTAAGACATAAAAGCTTTCATTTTTTCTAACTTTACTCTGGGATTCTGTCCGCAGAGGACTTCTGCATAAAAGTATCACTTATTCTTTTAAAGTTAAACCTGATGAGCCCACTCATGTAAAATCCCCAGACTTAAAATAAATTTGCAATTTGGATGTACTATTGTGGTTCACACATTTGGAAGAAAGAAACAGTCAGGGAGCAGGTGTTCTCTCTGACTTAAGACTCAGACAGAAAAGCAGGCCATGAACATAACATTGCTTGCTGAAGGTAATAATTTTTTATCAATTTCAATTAAGTGTTGAATGCCAAGCATCCAGGAAAATTTGCCATGGTAAGTCCAAGAAGCTATGACACAGAAGAGACAAAAGCTGTCTATTTTCTTAAGTGTGTGCATGTACTTTAATTTTCTAATCATAAAAAAGCTATTCATTAATGTGACTCTATATGACATAGTTGTTGAAAGCCACCAGAAGAAAGCATTTACACTACACTCCAGTTTCCTGAATCGAGATTTGTATTAACAGATGACATCATAAATTCTCAGGCTCTGTAACAAAGCAACTAGCTGATACGTGACCACAAACAGTAAGGAAGATTTACAAACTACGGATGAAGTCTTTTCAGCTATCAGAAGGAAGCAACAACCTGACTCATGCTACCTGTTAAAGTAACTAGTTACTAGTGTCTTCTTTTAGAACAAGTCCCTGTGTGAACACTCTTTTTCTGGAATAAGAATATCAGCACAGAGGGTTTATATAACCCACACTGACCACTGGAGGAAGAAAACAAAATCCTAACACCTCTTTGTAGCATTTATTTCAGAACAGCTATTTTGTAGATCCCCACATGTGGACAAGTTCTCACATCAATGATCACAGGTTAATGTGATACACTATGATGTTGAATGCTGCAGTTTACAAAAATAAGGTCTATGAGTGCAACCAAATAAAAAATCATGTGTTGTTAAACATCAGATTTGCAATCTAATAGTGAGATTATGACAAAAATCAATCCATCAGTTCAGTAGATACTGGCACTTATTTGTCAACATACTAACACTTCTTAGTAGCAAGCATACATGTTATCCTTCTTCCTCATGATCGGAAGATTTCTAAAAAGGCCCAGTTACTCCTGGCATAAGCAGCACTTCATTTCTTTCTCAAATACAAAAATGATCATTTAAATTACATATTGTAAATAACTGACAAGAAAAAAAAAAACATGCTACATGAACTTGCCAATGATTTTATGAGAAAATTACAAACATGGTTTCCCACTGCACTTCTGAAAACAAATTAGCTGTACACATGCACAGTCAGCTACTGAGGGACTTAAAACACACCCAGCACTGGACTGGAAGGTCTTAGCTTTAAGTCTCAAAGGCAAAGGTATAGAGTAATTGCTGCACAGCTCAGGAAGAGGAATGTCATCTGCTCTACCACTAAAGACAAGACTGCACACCTAGCCAGGTAAAATATTTGATCTGAATTGTCCTATATTCCAAGGACAATACAGGATTATATGTACACCATAGAAACCATCAACATCAAGTAATTTCCACTCACGTTGAATCCAGAGCCTGAACTCTTAGAGGTGTTGCTGCAGGGACACCGATGCTGATTAGACATGACACAGGAATAAACTAGACACACTTAAAAATACTGAATAGTGCTCCCAGACTCATGGTGGTAAGCCTGTAGAGCTGCTGTGAAATATCAAATGAATACACTGGTCTGGATCTGCACTAAAGAAACGATCTTAACATCATGCTCAGTCAAATAATGTAGATGCTGTAAGGCCCCTTATACTATCTCCAATGTGAAGGAATCAGGTGCAGGGGGCTTAGCTGAAGAGTAAATTATGTTTACTTTTAAAATAATCAGTTTTCACTACCAAGGCAAAGAGCAGAAACAAGACTTACATTTTGAAAGGTAATACATCACAGCTTCTTACATGAATAAAATCACACAGGAGCAACCATATCTGGCATATCAAAATCTGATGGCTCCTTCTGTAATACTTCCACTTTTCTAAAATATTCACAGAGGTGCTAATCCACCTTTTGTACCTTATCTCTCTGGATGATCTGGATTTCCAGCCTGAGACTCTTTCTTATTTTTCCCTAGGAAAACTGCATTTTAAGAACATGTTTCATAATCAGTTCTTTCAAAGAATGATTTTTTTTTTTACATTTTAAAAGTGAGAGGTAATCCTCCTATATCTTCAGATTCAGTGAGATGCAAGGACATAGCTGAAAGAGTAAGGGATTAATATGACCATATATTCCAGATGAGGTAGTAAAATTCCGTTTGCTTTAAGAAGTGCCTGTGTGTCTGTTTTCCACGTTCTTTTAATGAATATTTCATATGGATTTTAATGCAGTGCAGGGTAGAGCATAATGTAGGTAGGTGTAATGGATATAGGATAGTGCATTGCTGCTGGAAAGCCAAGCAGATGTGGCCAAAGCGGAAGAAGCAGTGCCCCTGTGGAACTTAAACAGCTCCAGGAAAATTAACAGTTCAGTAAGCTTTAGTAAGTACTATGAAATTCTCTCCTTTGTTGTTACTATCAAAATATGCTTGCATGTTCTCTATTAGCCATTTCATTTTGGTGACTGAGATGTTTTGCAGTCCTGATTAAAAGAAACCCAAACAAGCCAAAACAAAACTCAACAATTCTTGTTTACAGTTTCACTACATTCATGAAGTATTCCAGACTACCCCATCAAAAAAAAGCAGACCAAACCCTTTGTTCTATATATTGTAAAATCAGATTATAACAGCTTTTCAGTTAAGGAGCCCAAGTTCTTCCCTAACTTTTTAATAATTAATCAAATTAACTGTAGTTCAGGGACATTTCCTTTGGTTTTTTAAAGCATTCTCTGCATCTGCCCTCCAAATCCTTTATTAAACTGAAGCTAAGAGAAGACAAAGCTCAAAAGTACCCACGACTGAATGGAAGATGCACAAATTTAGATGATGTTTCATATATTCTATTCAGCATCAACTATCTGAAGGAAAGACTTTATTCTTCATCACTATGGCTGCCTAGGTGTGCATTTATTGATCACAGTAGGCTGAAAAGACAGAGAAAAGAAAATATTGCATGCAACTCACCAGGTATTCTGAGACTACAATGTCAGTTTAATGTAGAGGACATTTAATTTTTATGTCATGTTTGAAGTATGGCCAGTTTCCTTCAAATTGCTAAGAATAAACTATGTTGCAACTTCAGTGAAAGCCCTTAGGCTTCAGTCATCTAAAATGTGTTTGAAGCTTTCCACAATCCAGCAGATGTTTGGTCTTCCTATTTATTTATTTTTTTTAAATCTGATAAAAAAGAAAAAAGAAAAGCTGTTTCAGTTTATGCTTGTAAGGCTGCGCAAAAATCTTCTCATATTGTACGTAAGATTGCACTGGAAAATATAAGGACAACACAAAGTCAAATCTATAGCTCATGGAGATGGAATAGATTGTTTCCCTAATCCATTTGCTACAGCTCACAGTCTGGAGGACTATGAGGGATAAATAGTAGGGTTCCTCACACAAAGCACATGGAATCAACCTCAGCTGCTCTCCTATGAATAATGGGAGCTGTTGAGAGAGGTGATGGCAATGGTAGCAGATAATACTTTTTAGCTCCCACTCTTGAGCAAGACAGAGAAGGAAAAAGTAATTCAGACTTCAGGACATTTGTTGTGCTAATATGTTTTCCTCTTCTTTTTTATTGCTCCAGCATAGTTATAGTAATGAACTATTAGCGCTGGTGCAGCTAACAGTCCCCTAAGCATGAGCTGAGTCATCAGCCATCTTAAGGGCATTTTTTTTCTAGAAAACAAGAGAGAGAAACACTTGTCTTCGATAGATTTTCAACATACAGGATTCATTATGCACAAGTTCTCTGGAGATAGTTGCTGTTATGACATTGATGGCATGCATAAACACAGGTACAGCTAAGAGGTGATGTAGTCAGAATATTATCCTCCATCATTTCCATTCACCTTTTTCATTATTCTTCGCTTTTTAACTATGACGGGAAATTATTTAAAGGCACATTCATGTTATCATAACCAAATTGTCATGTTCTGCTTGTAGACACTGCAAGTTCCAAGCATGTTGGTTTGACTATGGTGACATAAGGTTTTTTTCCTCCAAGCACCATTTGCTTAGTGACTTCCTCCTTTTCTAGATATTTTCCTTCTCAGGACCTGTACAATCTGAGACGAAAAATCTTGATAGAACATATTCCTTGAGGTCAGATTGTCTATGCTGTCCTTTTTCCAAAGTATTGAAAATGAAGAGCAGATTTTCAGTTCTAGCCAAAATTCAGACAGAAAAAGGAGAAAGCTGTAGCAGAGGTATAGAGTGTACTATGGTAGTTCTTCCTCCTTGTTTTTTATTCCTGTGTTTACTCAAAAACAACTCTATCTTGCTCAGGCTAATGGGAATGAGTGGCCTGAACTTCAAATTGAGGTTCACAGCAACACCAGCATGAGAACCACTGTACTCATAACTGAGCTTGGTTAAGCTGATTTTGCAGGAAAATTTTCCTAAGAATTCAACAGTTTGATCCAGGACTATAGTTTGTGTCTAGAAACTCACAGCTTTAACATTTCAGTGCAATAAATTCAGAAACCTTTATGGTATCTCCTTGAAAAACAAGAAGCCTGCATAAAAATACTTTACTATACCAGGTACTGGAGGAACCAAAGAAGCCAACAGAATATTAAGCTTGTGAAAGCCTTGGGTCTCTTTGAAAATGCTTTGAAGCATTTTGGGGGTTTCATGATTTTTCTTATCTAGCCCTGCAATGCTCAGTTTTGTTTGCTATGCCCTTGTAATCTTTGAAACCTATCGCTGATATATGGGGGATGGGGAGTAATTTCTTTAGGTTTCCAGCTGCTGGTGGTGAGATAAATTGTTAGCAATACTCACTGACCATTGTCAGATACCAAGAAATTCCAATTTCTCAGAAATCTTATTGGTTTTATGTTCGCATGACAGCCACAGACATCACCGCTGTGACCACGCAATGGTCAGCTTCACAAAGTCAGCATTTACCTGTAGTTAACACACACTGGTGTTTCCCAAAACTACAGTCCTTGGTTTATGTATAGGGGAAAAAATCAAATTATTGTGGTACAGAACAAATTATGTGACTGTTAAATATTTTTAAGGTCACTTTTTATCCACTTGCTCATTGTTCCCCAGAGGTCAAAAAAGAACTATTAATTGCCTACTCCCATCAATAGACTTATTAGTTTCAAGAACTGTCCAGGTTACACATCTCTTTGCAGAGTATAGTAAAGTTATAAAGAAATGCAGTGAAGGACACAAATACAGCTTAAAAAGATATTTACAAGAATTACATGTTCCATATCATTGAATCCTAATTATTTTCTGTTGAGGAAAAATTAGAAAAATTATATGCTAACTTTTTGATTTTAACTACTTCACAGCTAAAAACCAAAACAAAACTAAAACCAAAACCAAACAAAACCCAAATCCAACCCCCCAAAAAAACTAGAACAGTCTGTATCTTTATTTTCAAGCTTACTTTTAAAAAGTTTCCTTCAGAAATAATTATAGATTCTTTAAAGAAATATTAAAACATTTAGTCGAATAAGAAAACTGTTTCTACAGAAAAGTTCAACCAAAAAGTTTCTGACAGCTATAAGAAAGTAATAGCATTATATTTATAAAAATGTGCTGCTTTTTTTTTTCCTAACAGTGGCAGAGGATATATTTCAATTTGCTATTATGCCTTGGTTTTAGCATTCAGACTCAAGGATAAACAAGAACAAAAAATTCCATATGTACATGTAAGAGATATATACTGTAAACTAAAACGGCAATGGTATATAATGTAGATGAGATAGATAGTAAGAGGCTGAGAATAAAAACTAATGACAAATATTAAACAAACACCAAAAGGACTGCATGTAAAAGGGGAAAAAACAGGACTTGTTGACAAGTGAAGAGCATGAGAGGAGATGTACCAAACATATTTTTTTTAACGAGGTGTTAAGTAGATCAGCCCAAGAGGTTGGATAATGACTGTGTTGATGAATTGGCCAGAAGTGTGAAAAAGGCTGAATAACGTGACATTTAGGAAACTCAGGAGAGCATGAAACATATGATGGGATAGCTTCTAAGGAAAAAACTTGAAGCACTTGGGCCACTCACATAACTGTTAGCGACACCAGGCTGCAAGAACTCTGCATCTTGTTAAGGTAACATAAAGAAAAAGCATGCGCAAACTTAAAGAAAAAAAATCCTACCTCATTCCAACTCCCTCATTCCCAGAGAAAACTTTCGAAAATTCAAGTACTCTGTTACTCTTCCTATCTTCAGGTCTTGGTTAAGCAGTTAAGCAGCACAGGTGAATATAGCTACTCAGCTATACTGACGTTAATACAGAAGTGCACTGGACAGTCCTGGTAAGGAAACAGGTATTCATCTGATAGAGTCCTGGGACAGCATCAGATGTTCTAAATGCCCCACAGAGGTAATCACAATAGCAAAGCAATAAACTAGACTAAGATTATGAGTTTTCTGCCTTCTGGTTTTTACCAATATTTTTACCTCCAGACAGTGGGGGATAGGACATTCAATTAAGCCGGTCTTCATATCATAGCTACCATCTCCTCAACGTAGAAGGCTAGGATGTGCTTCTGTGGTTTGTCTGTTGGGTGCCTGAATACTTTCACATACCTGTAGTAACACCAGGCACCTCTTAGCTTTTCCCTCACATTGCCATTCTACTCTATGTTTGTAACTCTAGTGGATTACTGGGAAGACAGATCTATCACTAAGGCAGTACCGCATTTGCACACTGTGTCAATGGAGCAGGGGAAGAACAAAAAGAACAGGCAGAATTTGCTTCATCAAGTATCAGAATAAAAAAATAAAATAAAATCAAACCAAACCTATGGGAAATTGAGCAAGCAGGAGCATTGGTTGTGCAAAAATACATTTTACAAGTGTCTAAAATAGCTAGTGGTTGTTTGAAGAAACTTGACAGTGACAAAAGCAGAGGAAGTTTGTGGTGGCTGTTCAAGGATGGCAAGGAACAGGATATGTTTATGTGCAGAGATGCTAAATATAAACTCCAAGGTGTAGCAGAGATGAAAGACAGCTCTTCGACAGTACATGCATAAAAACAGGGTGCAGTATAAAAGCAGGGGGAAAAGACATAGTCCACTATTCGCACAGAAGGTAGCAGAGAGAGATTTTATGGACTTCCCCACAGTTTTGCTGGGCCAATATATAAAAGCACATAAAAGCTGCCCTTACAAACTGGTTTTATTTGACAACACAAGCTGAAGAACTACACTGCAAAAGTATTACTCCATGTAAATAGTATTTTACAGAATAAATATGCTATTAAAATCAGTGTAATAATATCTGACTCTGGCTGCTCATTAGAAAAGATGAATGGAAATATTAGGGTTTCAGACTTGTAATTTTTTTCCCATGATGGAAGTAAAGATGGCTGTGAGTTCTGCGAATGTCTTCAAACACTGCCACAAAATTAGAAGACAGGGCTGTATAAATATATAAAATATTTTTTTTTTTAAACAGAATTTGAGATACTGCTGGCATAAAAACCCACATCATACCAAATTGAATATGAAGTTCCATTTCAAAGAAAGTTTCATGGCCCATGAGTTATATCATAAAAGAAAAAAAAGTATCATATGAATTTGTCTGCCACTAAAGCAAAGGGATTTACACATAAGTTGTTACACAACAGCTGAATGGGAATTCATGAAACAATGCAAAACTACTAAAGAGGGTTCTGACCATATGACTTACTTCTTTGTTTCCTTTCACAAATGACCAGTTGATTGGCAAAAATGGTTTATTAGCCCCTCAACGGAGACACTTCCATTCATTTCCTGGTGTAACTGGTTTCAGTTCGTCAAGCAGCTGGATATCTAATTCATCAGACAATCTATTTCTGACCACAGTTCCTTCCCAGTCCATTTCCTGAGTCTTATTTTTCAGATAAAAGTCCAATGGTCCCTGTTTCAAGTGATCATGACAGTGAAATCCATACAGAAAGCTCAAACATACACAGTCTACCCTTAACCACTTGTTTATCTTGAGCATCACAGCTGCATTTAATCTGGAATCAATTCACATTGATTAAAAATGCAAAATAGTCTCAAAGGGGAAAAGCAGGTTAGATGGGCAGGTATAGAGCAGCTTGTGAATAACAACTCCACTCACATCTAACTTTACAGATATCCTGTGAAGAAAGCGTTAAGTGCACAGTGAGCTGGGAACAGCAGGCTGAGCATACTGATTTTTGTTGTTAGTTCCACGACTACACCCATACTGGTAGCTACAAAGCATTAAAACCTACTAAAGGATACTTTCCCACTCTGTTTTATGACACAAGTCTTTCTGCATCAGCTGATGCTCCAGCCCAGCTATGCTTGCTCTGGCTGAATTGGTAGAAAAGGAATCAACAAAGTCCAAATAGAGGAACAGTGGAGGAAGAAGAGGCAGAGATGCTGAGGGAAAAAAAAAACAAACAAAAAAACCACCACCAACAAAAACCAACATAAATTTTCTATTTCCATTTCAAATAGAAATACAGACTCTTTTCCGAGGAAACATGTCTTTGTGGGCCACCAGAAAAATCTGTATGTTTTATTTGATTATTATGCTATGCAATCATCAGGACATTAAGTGGCCAGGGGAAATTGTACCATGAAGTAGATAATGAGGTCCACTAGTTTAGCAATGTTCAATAGTTTTAGGGCTATTTTTTTCTATTGGTCTTGATCAGAACATAGAGACCAGTGGAAAGGCCACCTGTGATGAAAGGCAAGTAGAAAAATTGAGTTTACCATTGTTCTTAAAACTGTTATGCACATATCTGACAGCAACTAACTTAGATCAAAGCAGAGTACAGAGGGAATCAGAAAGCAACAGCCAGCGAAGCAGGAAAACAAGATGTGAAAAGAGCTACAAGCTCACTAACCACAGGGACATAAAATTGGTATTGACCAAAGCTGAAAAACAATGGTACCCAGCAATATCAAAGTCATTGTTTTGTTTCAGAACTGCAGAGGAAATGGAAACATTAAGGCGTGTCATAAAAGAAAGGTTTGTAATGAAGTATAAAAATGTAACACAGAGATCCTCTTGCACAATTAAAGTTGCAAACACCCTACAGGGGAGATAAGACAGTTTCCGTGTTTTCACCTACACAAAAATTATTTAGCATAAACAGCTTTTGACTCAATAAAAAAGCAGTCCTGCCATTACATACAGGAAGCAGAAGTGGAACTGGAATACTCTTGCTTCCCACAGGTTACTGCATTAAACTTAAAGGATTGTTGAATATTAGAAAGAGGCATCCTTAACCAGTTTTGTTTTTCCCACTCCAGGCTGCTGTCATCCTAGTAGATCCATATATTATCTTTCTTCATTTCTTTTCTTCAAACTATAAATTCTCTAGCCTTCTCCTGCCTCACTTCCTGCTATTGATCTAGAGAAACTGCTAGCAACCCTTTACCAACGTAAGAGGCATGCAATGTAACCCACCTGCCCTGACACACGTCAGAAACAGCATCATCCATTTCTGTAGCTGAAAAAGCAACGAGGTAGCAGCTGAAGAGCAAACAAGATGGATGGGAAATGGCTCAGTGCTGAAGTCTGCAGTACTATGTCAGGAAAAGTTCAAGCAGAGGATGTCAGGGTCAAGGTCTGATTCTTCCCTGCAACTTATCCTTCCAAGAGGACAATTTGTAGTGGGTAGCTGTGTACATGTGTAATGTACATGTGTAACTATTAGAAAAAGGTACTGTAAATTGTTTCCTCTCTGTCAGATTAATTGCTGTGTGCTTTATTTAGGAGCAACTTAATCACACAGAGCATACAAATAAATGCGTGCTCAGCAACTCAATTTATTCTCAGGTCCTGCTTAGCCTGCTGTGAGGCTACAGCTTCAATCATGAGACGCGTTTCTCTTCAACGGATAAATTTGCCAGACATTTAGTGGGAAGAAAAGCTTCCATTATAGCATGTAGCCAGTCAGCTGAGAACCTGACATTTCGTGACATTTGCTTCACTGAATTCAGAGACATGGATCCCCAACTTACCAGTTCTTTTAAGGCTCCAGCTTCACATTGGATTTAAGGAAGCGTTTGCTAGTAAGTCTGAAGCTGGAGAAGAAATAGGAAGCCATGGGCTAGCAGCGAAAAAGGTATCAAATTAAAATTATAGGGCTTTTTAAAAGAAGCTTGCACTGAAATCTTTCCATCTGCATCATGAGGCTCCCCTCCCGTATGTGAATGTGAAATACGAAATAACAGTTCTCATTAATTTACATATTGAGCATGAAATTGCTCCTGCACATTGAAAGAATTTATAAGTGATGTCAGTTTTGAAAACTATTACAAAATGATTGCTTTACCAGTCAACCAGTGAACTCCAAACTCTATTTGGAAAGCTGGAGACAGCTTCATCTTTTAATTCATCTTTTAAGTACCATCAGAACAGAACTGTGCCAGAATACCTCCCAGTCTTCCCATCAGAAGTTAATGACGCACCTTGAAAGCTGCCTTGCAAAAATGACCAACATTTCAACAATAAACCAATATAACTGCTTATGAGTAACACAGATCTAGTATTATTGTTTATCTGTTTTATTACTTTTAATTAAACAAATAAAGAGTTACATCACAGAAATATAGGAGTTTGTTATAATCAATTTATTTATATCTTAAAAAACATGTATGTTGCAGATTTCTGAGAAGCGATGAATCAGAACAAAAATTCCAGTCTTTTAGAAAAATGTGGGCACACCACAACAGACTCAACTAAAGAAATTTATATTCTAATGGGGTCGTGTGTGCATCAGTTTTTCTGCTTTGGAGAGTGTGGTCTCTGATGTTGGAATTCCCTACATGGCAATGGGCTTCTCACTATGTCCCTATTCACAGCAGAGTCAAGGGAGCTGAAGAAACAAATGCTATGCACTGTATTATATTTAAGGTTTGAGTGATTGTTTTTAAGATTTTTATATTCCTAGAAATGTTACTACATTATTAAGAAGACAAATGCTTCACAGAATGTGGAAGGACACTCTCCAAAATCATGTGTTGGAAAGATCACTGCTATTATTACGTCTGTACTTTTCTGTTCAGGAGTGATGCAAATGAACTTTGATGTAAAAGACACCATATATTGATTACTGTTTCAAAAGTATTAGTGAGAGAAGTTGAGAATTGAAATATTCTGTATTCTTCCTCCTATAAACACTGGAGCGAAAGTGGGATTTACTGGAATGAAAGTGGGATTGAAATGGGGTTTATAAAGACCTATAGGAGGGATACCAAAGCAGGGAAGTTATTGGCAAGGCTGGAGGGCTGACGGGTCACTGAAAACAGATGACAGTATAAAAGAAGCCATCAAGGGAAGAGCTGCAGGTAAAAATGAATTTGTAGATGGAAAGAAAGAAGGAAGATTAATATTGATGCAACAAAAAGAGAAAGATTAGCATACAGATGTAGTCAATCACTGCAGATTAAAAATATGGGAAGTTTCTTTACACAAAATACTATCTGTGAGATGACACCTAGTTGTATACACAGATATGAAGCCTTCATCATGTTAGCTTCTCCTTCCTGATCCTTGTATAAAAATTATCCTTGAGATGAAGGGTATGGCCCAGTTCTACAAGACTTTAAATGTCACAAGACATTCTGTATTTGTATAAAGAGAAGGCAAAGACAGAAGAAACTGCTGAAAGGAGCAAGAGAGTTTATTCCACTGTCTTTGTTCAATGAGAAGTAAGAAGAGATAAAATAACTTACAGTGTTTTGGAACATGAAACACTGTTCACATATTGGATGTTTAATCTGGTTCAGTTCAGTTATGTTACCACAAGCACTCTAAAGCCTAGTACCACAAAAACTCTAAAGTTTTAACAAAATCTTAGCTGGATCTTTGAGTGTGAAAAATTGCATGAACATACACAAAGAAAAAATAAAGTATGTTTTTTAGGATTTCCTCATCGGAGGTAGAACTAAATATCTCAAAATATTTTTTCTTTTGTTCTCTTTCTTACTATTTGATCCCAAATGTGAAGAAAAAAAAAACAAAAACAGACAAAACCAAATTCCACATTTCTTTAATGTTATGTTTGAATGTCAGAAAATGTTGTTCTCAAGATGTGGCAGTTCATATTTTATCTGAGCAGGTTTATCTATTCCTGAAGAACATCTCTGAACACAATACAGAAGAGTGAGGCTAAGAATAAAACAAGAGGAAGTGCATATACACCACAGCCAGGAGTACAAAGAAGAGACTTCAAATGAAATGGAGTGTGTCAATCACCAGTGCAGATTTAAAATCAAATAATGTCCTGCTGTCAAAAACCAAAACCAGCCCTGCCATCACTTCTCATAAAATCAGTTCAGATATTTTCTATTTTATCTGTATATACAGTAAGAGCACGAATTGGGGGTGGTGATTGATGAGAAACTCAACATGAGCAGGCAGTGTGCACTTGCAGCCCAGAAAGCCAACCGTATCCTGGGCTGTATCAAAAGAAACATGACCAGCAGGTCAAAGGAGGTGATCCTGCCCCTCTACTCTACTCTCGTGAGACCTCATTGCAGAATTGTGTACAGTTCTGGTGTCCTCAACATAAAAAGGACATGGAGCTGTTGGAGCAAGTCCAGAGGAGGGCCACGAGGATGATAAGAGGGCTGGAGCACCTCCCGTATGAAGACAGGCTGAGGAAGTTGGGGCTGTTCAGCCTGGAGAAGAGAAGGCTGCGTGGAGACCTTAGAGCAGCCTTCCAGTATCTGAAGGGGGCCTACAGGGGTGGTTGGGAGGGACTCTTCATTAGGGACTGTAGTGGTAGGACAAGGGGTAATGGGATTAAATTGAGACAGGGGAGCTTTAGGTTAGATATAAGGAAGAAGTTCTTCACACTGAGGGTGGTGAGGCACTGGAATGGGTTGCCCAAGGAAGTTGTGAATGCTCCAAACCTGGAGGTGTTCAAGGCCAGGCTGGACAGAGCCTTGGGTGGCATAGTTTAGTGTGTGGTGTCCCTGCTCATGGCAGGGGGTTGGAACTAGATGATCTTAAGGTCCTTTCCAACCCTAACTATTCTATGATTCTATGAATTACAGGCAAACAAGGTAAGCATGGTCTGCCAAGAGACAAATGAAAGCCTGGACCCTTCGAAGTTGATATGTTTTGTTCCCACGCCTGAAAGCTAAATGAAAAATCCCCTTTTACAGCACAGTTGACCCACTTCTGCTGAAGTGACCTTAAGTGATAAGAAGCCCAGCATGAGCAACACACCTGTTGGGGTTCTTTTAAGTTCCATGTTGAAATTCTGACACAGGTATGAATATGCTAAATGTATTATCAAAAGACAATCCAGTGATACAACAGAATGCTTTTTAATCCCTTAAATTAGCTCCACATTTACGTTGCCACCACTACCACCAGACACAGAGAATGAAGACTGCAGTTAATAATTAAACAATGAAACTGTTTTGAAGGGCAGATATGCTGGGCATCAAGGCCATGCATTTAAAGAACCAGGCAGTTTATAAATCCCAGATAATAAACATCAAAGGAATCTTAGTGACTGTGATGAAGCTACTACTGTCAGCTGCTGTTTCATCTTCAGCAGTTCTGTGTATTTGGGTAGCGTGGAATTTTCTTGGTACAGAATTAAAACTAAATTTTGAACTAATTCAGTGACATAATTTAGAAAACTTAATGCTTCTGGATTTCCAGCTTTTTGTTTCTGGTGTAACCATTTAACACATTACTTGGATTAACTGAACACTCTCCTTACAATAAACAATTTCATTTCTGCAGTTTCTCCTATGTCAAATCAAGAACATGAAACTAAAGCTACATTTACAAAACCAAAAAAAATTCTAAAGATAATTCACTGCATAAAGAAAGGACAGTAACAGAAGTCGGAAGTAGGCATCTTGATAAGCAAGGATCTTATCACATATGTAGGACTTTGAATATGTAGACTTACTTGGGCTTCTAAAAATTACAATCTAGTCAGTGTAACGACAGCTGTATAGCTTTTATTTAGTATGATTTTGTAGCCTATTCATTTAAACCAATGCTGAACAGTTTTAGGGGAAAAAAGAAAATGACCAACCAACCAACTAAACCAAAACAATGGTAATTACCAGTCTCAGCATTTTCTATCTTATCCCAACTTAGAACAAAGAATCAATTACAAACTTACAAACGATCCTATGAAATGCTTTTAAAGAACAATTTGAGAATACACTTATTCTTCCCAACCTCTGCTTTTCTGCTTCTACATCCAGCTGCAATGCAGGAAGATAGAAAAAAAAAAAAAAAGAATGAAAAAATTTCTTTTGTCATTTTGTGTTTTTATGTATTTGAACTTGTATTAGATATACCTTTTAAGTTTGCTTTGACTTTGTGTTTTCATGCTACAAAGCTGATCAAGTTACCTGTGCAAACCGAGTCCTGAAATGTAAAATTCACCTTGACTTCAACTTGGATTTAGCATAAAGAGAAAGTTAAAAACATAGGCCTTAAAGGAGGGGCCAATAGATTTGTGTGTACATTGTACATATATATGAAATAATTTGCACCACTTTTCTGGACTAACACAAAGGCTTACAGGAATGGTCACTAGGCCAGACTGAAAGTAATACATTTTCATGAGCATTTTAAATTTCTTAACTTTATGTAATTTTGCGCTTCCCCCAGTTGATGCTGAAGCTATGAAAAGGCACAGTGCATGCTGGATAAAGCAAACTTTCAGCATTCACACTCCATTAATTAATTCATCACCTAAAAGCTAAGTATTGATTTTTTAATGGCTCTACAAATCTGTTTAAGCTACTATGATGTAATTAAGAGGACGTGTGTTTACTGTAAATTATCTAACAAGTACAAGGCTGTGCATTCAGCAATAACAAAAATTTTATCTCAAAGCAGACAACAGGCAAAACAACTGTTTGAGAATGTTTTCCCACTAATTGTATAAACTACTATGATTATTTTCAAGCTAGATTATTAAAAGCCACCTGTATCACTAAAAATAAAAAAAAACATGATATTCCTTCTATTGAAATCAACAAGACATCTTGTGCAAATTCAGTGGTGGGGAGACAGTTATTTATCATAGGTATCCACAGACATGATGAATTATAAAGCTCAAGCTGAGCCTTACAGAACAATTACTGTACTGCATGGACTTCTTATAATATATTCTATCCAAAATACTAACAAAAAGAAGAACAAAGCCATAATTCCCACAGGTGGCATCTGATTATTGTCTAAAATAATACTCAAGAAGTCAAACTAACACATGAAATTTATATTAATTTCTTCCATTAGAAGAAATGAAGACTTATGGTTAAATGCATAATGATATGCAACATATCATTTCTTGTGTGAGTGTGAGAAAAGCTGCAATCAAGTCAACCGCTGACATGTGGAATATATAAGCAATAATAGAGGAGCGACCTAAAAAGGACTGCAGACATAGACTGCTGCAAACACATGTAGATTTCTTACCTTATATTTACACTGCAAAAAATTAAATCCACAGAGTGTATAATTATCACTACCAGTAAAAAAATAAACCAAAAAAAAGGACGATGAGATAGGGAAGGAAGAGGGGTTGTGACCAGATACCAAAACAAGAAATAGAAATTTAAAATTTAATGCTGGTGGAGGGGGTGGGGTGTAGAATTATACAAGATAAATCTCATTGATACACTAAGAAATCAGCATGGAAAGGTCCATCAGATCGTGACCTCTAGGCAACCTCTGCCACATCTTCATCCTGAGATGACATCCTGCAGCTACCTCTGCCTGCAAAGCCCTAGCTTTTCAATTACTGTGGAAAAAAATTTCTAGCCGTGTATACCTCTATGGTTGAAATGTGGAATGCATATTTTATTGAACAGGAGCCCCCAGAGGGATGGCTTCAACAGTTCTGCTGACAATAGTTACTATTATTACTCAGTTTTCAAATGACACCCAACTGTTAATGGGAGAAGGGAGGATATTTGAAGGTACTTATCATGCAGAGATAAAAAGAAACCAGAATAATCCGGCTATGTCGTTTGATAACATTAATTAGCAGTGGAGCTTAGTTAGATTTTTAAAATACAGAATGCATCAAAATTTTCTTTTTAACAGCAAAAATGTAGAAATTTCTAAATATTTAATAACAAAAGCATGAACATTTTTTTTAATATAATATTTTGGTTGAAGGAAAAACTTTCCCAGTGGTATATTTCTTTTTGCTTTGCTTTGCAACTGTAATGAAATTTTGCATATCAGCCTTTTTCAATAAGCTAATGTTCCATGTTTACTGACAGGAGCAAAAGAGGAGGGGATTTTCACATCAGCTCACAGGGGACAGACATCTCAGTATTCAGAGTGCATTCTCTTGAAGGGTTGGGAAAGACACTGGCTAGCTAAAAGCACCTCCAATCTGTGACTCTGACAACGGAATAGAAGAAAACGTAAAGATAATTATTGCATGTGTGCATGGCACAAAGTGTGAATCAATAATTAAAGAGTTAATTATCTCACCAGTTATGGATACAGGCTGGGGATTAATCCCTGCAAATAGGCTGAGAGACAATTATACTCCCTGCATGCAGTGCGAGATAACCAGCCTTTCTCTGGCTGCACAGATGGGGATTCAGAAAAGGTGCTGTACTCCCATGGGGTAAGTAATTTGGAAATGGTCAGTGGCAACACACTGCAATAACCAGTGGCAATACAGTAAAGTTCTACACCTCTATATCCAGATTGAGAATCCTCTAGTAGTGATAATAACATAGTCTTAATGCATCCTCTTGCAGAAAATCAAAATTAGTACTACTAACTGAATTATAATGGCTGATAAGACAATTAATTCGCTCTTTCATCATTGTTGTATGCTGAAAGGCTTTCTTTGCACTATAAAAAGAAAGCCACAGATTTAATGAAATCATAATAGGTGATCTGGAAAATGAGTAGTTTTTAAATACTTCAGAATTTCTTTCAGAACATATTAATCTGTCCATTTTCCCATATAAGATCTCAGTGCAAAAGCAGCAAATACAAGAATGAAAACACAAATTTTACTTGAAATATACCTCAAGAGACTAGTAACATAATTAATTAATTAATGGCTTCAATTTTTCTCCTTTGCTTGGTTTTGACAACTTCAAATATAATGAACACAACAGCTTTTATTTTTAGTCTAAATTCCAAATGAAATGAGATGTATATACAGTCAGCATCTCCCCCAAGGTTTTTGCAAAGTATTAGCCAGTTTTAGTTAGACCTATAAAAGAAAGAAACCTCAGAGATGAGGAAGATAATGTCCTCACAGATCATAGAATCAGAGAATCACAGAATGGTTTGGGTTGGAAGGGATCTTAGAGACCATCTAATTCCAACCCCTCTGCTATGAGCAGGGACATTTTCCACTAGAATGGACAAAAATCCATAAGGAAGCAGAGCTCACTGGTTTCATTGCTTACAGAACTGTTTACTTAGGGAAAGGATGTAGTTGTTGAGATTCAAGCTCTTAGCAAAGCCAGGGGCCTGGGCTGTCAAACACAGTTCCTATGGCAGCAGACTAAAGCCCACAGCAGAATCTGATCTTGGCATTTTATGACCCTTGAACTTAAAAAAAAAAAGTAAAAAAATTTAAATAGAAGCTGGTTTTGCTTTGTATGTGACATTCTATGTATTACTCACTATTGCCAACCTCAAGCCTTTGAAAACCATGAGTCAAGCCACAAAACATCATGAGATTAGCTGAGTTACTGAAAAATAAATAAATTCATTTGCGTGGTTTATTTGCCTTTTAATGCCGGGTGAGTTCAGGTCATGTTTTTGAAGCTTTCCTTCACAAACACCAAGGCTACAGACTCACTTTTTTCCAAGTGGATTTGAGCTAAGAAACCATAAGACTTCATAACAATAATGCTTTGCAAACAGCACGCGTAGCTACACCAACTGTGAGGGACTCTCTCTTCCTATTCTGCAGTGGTGGTGAGGGCCAGTTCAGTAAATACTGGATCACAGCGAAAGCAAAGGTCTGAGAACATCACAGCAACAGTGGGTGGGGAGCCAAATGATGTATGAAAACCTAGTGACCAGGGTAATCCTGCTACCAAACAAGTACTCACAGTCATGGTATGAACAGATGGGCACACTTATGAGACATCTCACCTCCCCCACAACTGAGTGATAGCCATGCAAAAAACTGCATTAGGGGAAGGGAGTGGAATTTCAGCCACAGTGTCTCTTTCCAAAAATATTTTTCTCCAATGAATCTTCATTCTTCTCAAAATATTTGAGCATTCAAAAAGAAAACACAGACTTTATACCTATAAATTAAATAGGACAAAGTCTAGATATGTAGAGGTAAATTGAATGTTATTTTGTCATGTTCAATTTATGTGGAAAGTTCACACCTTCTCATGCAACTAACTCAAATCTTCCCTAACTCCTGTAGGCTCCTAACTCTTTTTCTTCTGGCTAATTTTCATGACATCAATATACAGCACATAACAGTCAGCTTTATATGTCGCTGCTCCATACTCACATTGTTCAGGCTCCACATTTAAGCCTGCGATGCTCTAGCTATTAACATGCACCTCACAGAACCATTCCCATTTTCTTCCTCCTGTGCTCCTTCTTGGGTGGCATAAATTAAAAATAGTTTTGAGGGATGTTGAAATTAAAACTACTCCACAGAGGCACTGGGAAAAGTTTCAGGAAATACTTTCTGGTGGTTGTTCTTTTTTTTTTTTTTCCTTGATTACTTTTTGTGGGGGCAATTTCATCAGAACCAAAACTTTATGTGGGAATGGACCACACCTTTTCAGCTATGTACAAAGCCTCTGCTTGAAGTAAAGATCATTACACACAGTGAGAGCAGATATTCACATGCTGCTCAGGGAAGCTATCTTAAGCATCACTGCGAATGCCAGCTCTGCTTCATTCAGAGTGGAGACTTTCAGCTGAGGTGACATCCTAGGCACTTTTTTTTTTCCTAGCCTACAAGGTAATTTAAAATTTCACAGTGCAACAAGGAAATTCCTGAAGTTTGAAAAACTTAACAGGATAACTTGCCTTTTCAGCTCCCATAAACAGTTAACTTGAAGATTACCAGTTTAAGATATTTACCAACTTTAGGATTTATATAGATACCGTCCATCTCTGCTTGACAAAAAATTCAATACCAAGAGACTGGGGTTTAAGTTTGAATAAATATTATCTCCAGAAACAACATTAAGAAACTACCTCTTGTGTTGTTCTAGCTCCCCATTTCTGTAATTTGTTCTTTTGCTCTCAACTTCCAGTTTCAGGCTTTACCTAGAAACCTCCCATTTCTAAATCTCACAGCTCTTCACTAAGTCTTATAACAGGAGTGCTTAACCTTCAGGCCAAATCCTACATGCCAAAATTATGCAACTAGCCTTTGGCTGTTGCATAATTGGCTGGCATTCTTTCTCCCGAGTCCCACGTCCTCTCTGCCATCACAGTGGCCAAAGGTGGGCATTCGTTATTTTGTACCCAGTGTATGTACACATAGGTATCAGGAGTATATGAGCATGTCACACCACAATGTAAAAGGCATTAATCTCATCCATCTCCAGTATTTTGTTATGATAGCAAATTCAAGCAGCCCCTACACACAACTTCACATGTATGAACACTCCCATCATACAGCCCAATGTGCTTCAGCTCATCATACGGTATCCAGTAACAGGACTGCCACATGATAGGTCCTGGTGTACTGCATCTGAGTATTTCCAAGAAAGCCAAAAAGATCCATCAACACCTTTTTATACATTTTTTCTTAGCAAGATTAATAATAAGGAAGGCATAGAAATAGTAGAAAAGGATCTAACTTGCGCTTCCACATAACTAGAATAAGGTCAGCTGGTGGTACCTGGTGTCTGCAGCTGACAGGCAAGTTTCCTTTTCTGATGGGCTATGATGCACTCGGGGACTAGGGCCTCACAACTTCAGTTACAAAAGCTGCAAAGAACTAGAATAAAACAAGGCACTTTAGCAGCTCAGGATTAGTATAACCCACCACCCTGGTGTTACACAGCCCTATTTCCCCAGTATCTCCATTAGTGAATTTATAATATCTATCACAGGACTGCAACACAGACCCACCTGGTAGCAAAGGGAAATTACAATGAGAATGGAGCCTGTGAAGCCTGTAGTGATGCCAGAGGCACTGCCACAGATACTAAACTGCCAGCTGCATTTCTGTGTAACTAAGCGTATGGTGCTGGATCGTTTGTATGCCATAGCAAAACTACCAGGAAGACTGCAGAGGCTATTGTTTTAAGCTGATGCAAGCTTCTTCAAAACACACTCTGTTAAATTCAACCCATTAAAAACACCAAATGTTTTTGTCTGTTATTTGAAATTAAATTCCAGCTGGTCTAACAAACCCTATCTGCCTCTGGATTGTATGTCCAAATCCCTGGTGCTGTTGTAATTCTTGTAAACAGCACAAGTGGGTTTTTACCAGAGTCTGCTGCTGACGAAATGACAAACTGCTGTAGATTCGTAACATGAGTGTGTCATTGTTAACTGTAGTTGCAACACAGAAGATACTAAAAAAAATATATGTGGTAAAATCATATTTGGAGATCAGTGCAAACAAAAGCTCCATTTAAAAAGCCTTAGTTTCATCTTATTGAGGTGCTTAGCTGGAAGAAAGGGATGAGAAGAGAGGGAAGATTAAATTCAGGAATTTTTTTTCCAAGCCAGTGTATCAACACTATCAATTTTCTGACAAACTGAAATTTAATAGCAATAAAAATAAGGCATTTTTATACCAGTAGTTAACAATGAGTATATTGTAAAAGTCTTACACTGGTGTTTCTTATTGTCCTGAGCTTTCATATTCATATGACTGAGCTGTCATGTGTTCATATGTAGGAGCTTCAAATTTTCTTTTAGGTTTTGCATTGGCATGTGGAGAAGTGATGCCTTAGCATAAAATCATATGGTCCAAGAAACCACTGAGAGCAGAGTAACAGTTTTATGGGGCTTTGCTACAGCTCCTCCTTTTTGGTTCAAAGCCTTTGATTTTCTTCAGCCCTTTCTGTATATGTTTTTGTACAAACTTACTTCTTTCAGTGTCCTCTTCAGAGAAATATTTCTAGGTCTACTGGTGAGTTATTGTAACTTCTCAAAATAAATGTGTTTGTTTTCCTTGTTTGCCACTGTGTTATACTGCTATGATGGACTGTCTATTATTCAGCTTCAACCAATTCTTTTTTATTTGTCCATTTGAGTTCACAACACTGCTGGATAGATTTCCTAATGACTATTTAAAACATATTTCCCTCATTTGTCACAGGAGCCTGAATTTAGCTGAATTAATATGGCTGATTTAGCCTTCCCTAAAGGAAATGTATAATACTTTACAGAAATAATGTGGCTTTTTATATAAAAATCCCACTATAAATCATAGAAAACTAACTTGGATATCCTGCTTATACATGAAAAACAACTAACTAAAAATAGCTTTACCCCTGAGCAAATACACATGTGCATGGGCTTCTTTGTCTTTTCTTCACCTGCTTCTCCACAAAAACAGTGTTCATGGGAAGTTCTGGAAGGTCAGACTTGGAAACACAAATCTGAATTTTATCTACACAGTCAACAGATGAGAGACTTCCATAACCATGCCCTTGCAGAATGATCTCAATGACTGAACAGGCAGTCCCTCCTCTGTGCCCCTGCTTCCCCTCAACCCCTCTCCGAGCCACCCAGAGCCCATTGCAATGGCAGCTGTTCACAAGCTTGCCTGCAGATGCAGAACCAGGCCAACAGGCCATCCTGTTCTGATGCTAGCAAGTCTTCTTTGCTGTTAACTGAGTCTTCTCAGGGGATCCTGGATCTTCTCCCTTCCTCTTCTTGATCATTCCCTCTCACATTACCTGGTCAGTAAGCAGTTATACAAACCTCAAAGAGTGCTTAAAACAGCTTTCCATCTTGAGCCCAGAATTCCCCTTCTTTGTCTTTTTGTCAGCTTCTACTTCCCTTCAGCATGAGATACCAACCTCTATCAGCCACTTGTTTGGAAGCTGAAAAAGCAACAATTTTATCACATGCTGCCCTTCACATGTAAGGGACTTCCTGTCAACACCAACAGCACTTGCAAGTTATCTGTTTCGAAATCTCACCTTGAAAGTATTCTTTGTTACAATGTGCAAAGCAAAAACAAAAGAAGGGAAAAAAAAAACAACAAACACAGAGATTTTCAGAGACAGTAAAATAAATGACCAGAAAATGGAACATACAAATGTTTAAGTATATAATGTAATGGCTATTTCTAGTTTTAAAAAAAAAAAAAATATATATATATACAGAAAGAAGTTGGTTGGGCTTATTAGAAAAGTATGGGGAAAAGAGATACCTTTCAAAAATCTTGACTCAGTCTTCTCCATCTCTTTTCTGCCCTTCACAAGATACTAACAATTAGATTGTATCTTCAATATCCTTTTTGAAATCTTGAAACTGAGTTTTGAGTCTTCCAGCTTTCCTATAGTATAATAAAGGCTAAGGAGCTAATTTATTTTTCAATGAAAAGCAATATCACAGGACTCCAGGAGGGAAAACTTTAACAAAGGCATGAAATACCGCAAACCTCATGATGCAAATAATCGTATTTTCTAGGACAGGAGAATTGGAAAATGGTCTGTCTCACACTAATGCCTGAGGTAGTTGTTTGCCTCAGCTCACAGACTCTAAAACAGCCTGACCTACATATTCTTGTTCTTTTTTCTAGGCCTCACTGAGAAGACAGACTTCTTAGTACTATTGTGAGGTTCACTGGGAGGTTAAAAACATGAAGAGTTATCTTTAAGTATAGAAAGAGCAAAGTTTATTGTGTAAACATTTACATTGTGAGCTGACCTTCTTCTGACTTCAACTGCTAAAGAGACCGGGGGGAAATGTTTTGGGGCAGGAGTCCAGGAAGCTGAGTGGAGTGGGAAGACAAAGAGTGGGCCACAGTTGAATAAGGCAGTGGGGAGAAAGATAGGGAGTGCTACTCTGGTCCATAGAAAGCACTGCACAGCTTTGGAAAAGATTGCATGATACTGTGCCCTGAGGTGAGCAGAAGACCAAAGCCAGTGACCCACAAGTTCCTTCCTGTGTCCTTATCAGGATAGTTTGTTAGAAATCCAGGAAGGCAAAGCATTTCCTTGAGAGTGCAGAGATGGAGGTAATCCCCAGATCATGAGGTAATGCTTGCACTATACCATCCTTTGAACTATACAGCCAGGATCCTCTGACTGCTACCAGTTCAGGGACCTGAATTCTCCTAAGGTTAAGCTGTGCAGTGGGATCCAGCTAACCTTAAATACAGTGTCATTTTAGGTTCCCAGGGGTTACCCACTGCCAAACCAGAAAACATGTGTGTATCTGAGAGGGCAGGTCTCTTGTGGATCTCACATCACGTCTGTCTGCCCCATGGGAAAATTTCTGATGCTAGGATGCCCCAGATGGCACTTGACATATTTGCATGTTTCAATCTGGAGCTGGCTACAAAATATACTCACTCCCAGAAGGCTTTGTAAGCCTATAAAGCGATATATCTTATATACTAATATATAATATACAGCTTGTAATACATTAAAGAAATTATTTCTCACATTTTCAGAACATATTTATCTGAACAGTGAGGACCTGCTTCACTTGTCTACACATGGCATATAACGCATAGGACATTTAATATGTCCTGGGGTGTCTAGGACATCCAGATAGGAATAGCAGGTATTACACAGAACCTGAAAGAAATCTATGACAACTTGGCTGTGAGCCAGGTAGGAAACTTTAGGGTAACTCAAACCATAGTATGTACTTCTGAATGAGCAATTGACTGGGGGGGGTGGGGTGGGGTGGGGGGGGTGGTGTTTAACTGTAGGAAGCTGATGCATGTTGGTTAACTTTAACAGTGACCTCTCATCTATCCCCCAGTTTCTGCGTGCTTGATATGATGGGGTGTGTGGTTTGTGATGGGGATTGGCACAGATCTATGCTGGTAGCATACTAGTGGTCTGTAATTTACTGACAACTCGAATGAACTGCCAGCCCCAAACCACTGGATAATTGACATTTCCCGGTCAAAACAAGACAGCAGATTTTGTGTAGGTGTGGACATGGGAACAGTCTGTGGAGAAAGATCTGTATAACTTCCCTGCTTGTAAAATAAACAACACACCACCACTGTCTATTAAGGACAGTGATGTTGAAATGTGTGACATAACTTTTATTTGCCCTTAGATTTTTTTTCTATGCACATCAAAGAAAGCTCTAGAGATCATTCACCAGGTAGGTATAAAAGACTCTAGAAAGGGAAGAAACAATGAAGTTACAAGAATGCTTTGCCTAAAGTTGAGGCAAGTCCTCAGTGAATGAGTTTACACTATAATATAAAATCCCAGACACCACTTCTTTACTTTTTCATTCTTGCTTGGGGTTTGCATGAAAAGGCACATTTTCAAGTAGGAAAGAATAAAGATTTTGTTTGGGCAGATGGATCACACCCCTTTTAATCTCAGTTCACTGTGTCTATCTGTTTGCTTCATGTAGGATATCCTTCCTCCAAAAATCAGTCACTGGGAAAGAAACAAAAAAAACCCCAAAACATTTAGCATAGAATTGCACGTGCTAATGTTCAGCTAAGCTTTATTATGTATTTCTGTCAACACTTGTGAAATTCAGTAGTCTGGAGTCACAGAGACAGTAAGTTTGGCTGTTTTGTTTTGGTTTGTTGTTTTTTTTTGTTAATAGCTTCAGGTTTCTTTTTCTCAGCTATTTTGGGAAATACAGCAGAGGGAAAGACCATGCTGACAATGTCAGGAGCCTCTGTCAGAAAGTCAAGGATTCAAGAGAATTACAAGGAACAGGTTTTAAGTGAAGCAAGAGAGGAAAAAAACAAGTGGTGCTCCTTTGAACTCTGACAGATGAACCTACAGCTAAGACACTTGAAAGTGAGACTGACAGCTTTCCAGGCAGATGTTTCATTACATGTTCAGACCATCCATGCCAGAATTTAATGTGAGGTTTAAGGTACAGAATGATTGAGTTATGCAAGAAAAAGGTATTAGTGAGTCTTCAAGAAGGAAAAGCAAATAATTACAGTAATAAGGTATTTAATATCTTTAATACAGTATGAAATGCCTGCAAGACTGCATGCTTTTTAACTGTGGAGAGATTCCTCTCTTCTTTAACGAGGTAATTAAGGCACTGCACACTCACTGTGCAGTGAGGACTTGCACAGGTATTGAGCAGTACAGAAGTCAATACATGAAGTCATTAGAGAAATTATTTCTTATGAAAATTCCCCTCTCCTCTCCCTCTCTTCTCTAAAAAAAGTTGAGAAATGTCTGTGTCCTGCTGCTACCCTACATATATCTACTCTCTCCCTCTCTTGCTGGGTAAATTCTTAAAGTGTCCTATGTAAAGGATGTGAAAATTTGTTATGAATCGGGCCCTAAAATTCTGACAGCAAATCCCATGCTGAAATCCTAGAGGCAGAGTGGAATTTCTGGAGAATAACTGGAATTCTTCCAAGAATTTTTAAGAGCTTGAATGTCTTGGGGGAATATATAAAAGCAACCTCATGATTCAGCTAACCAAAGCAGTAAAACAAGTTCCCGGAGGCAGGGATCAGCACTTTGAATATATTTGGGTGCTCCCTTTAATTCCTGTGTTTCTTTTTCCTTCTTCTGTCATTTTCCCAGTTCCTTTCTACTTTGAAGTTAGGAAGGTAGACTTTATAAGTTACTTTTCCTTCTCACCCAGCCAACAGGGAAGGGTCATAAGTAGGGCAGCCAGTTCCCTCTTCTTTGAAAGCTGTATGACTGTACTGCTTTAGATACACATTCTCCTGCTTAAGCCCCAGCACAGTGTGAGTCCTATCACAAATTTATAAGCTCCAGTTCTGTCCTGTGTACTACCTAGTCCAGACATGTAACAGTCATCTTAATTATAACTCAAACATAGAAAGCATGCTATCATCATCCTTCATGATTAAAACAGGGCAAAACATTTATAGCAGTGTTTTATAAAATGGTGTTTAATTTTCAGTACATAAAAGACCACTACTGCACCACTTTAAAATGCTTGTATGTATTGCCTGTTCTGGAAGTGGAATCTTTCTGGTTTGAAGAAGCCTGTCTGACCCCCATGAATAATGAACTATTTAAGAAATTCAAGAAGAATCCTCAAAGAGATCAATCAAGTGAGACCAAAGGGAATGACAAGAATACAAGATTAAAGGAGAGTCTCTGATATAATCTTGACAAAGTTGATTTGATCACCTAAATGTTTAATAGATTTAACTGACATTGGCCAAAGCTAACTCACACTTTATGGATTGCATGATCCTTGTTGGAATCATTTTTGATATATATGAGTATGTGGTACTAGGCTATTAATTAGGGAAACATGGTGGCTATTAGACCCTTATTGGTTCTCAGAGGTATCAGGGTAATATCACAATTTAATCAAAAAAAAAGAATAGCCTCTAAGAACAAGACAACATCAGTCATCAGCTGTATATATATTAGCAAGTGATATGACAGAGTAGATAATCAGCTGGAACACTCACTGCTGACACCTCTACCCTATATGCAGTGCACAGTTTTATTTCAGATTTTGTCTGATCTTGTAAACTAAATAATCTTTCCATATACATGGTTCAATTCTGCCAAAAGGACCAGTCCTTGGTTTAATACCACTTAAGGTTGTAGTGTATCTGATAATGTATTTGGAGCAGAGCTTTCAGTTTGTCATCTTAGTCACTTTAGGTCCAAAAATGAAAATTAAAAGATTTCAGAAAGCCAAATGAGGACAAGCCTTTCATTTTTCAGATGAAAACATCAAGAAAACAGAAGCTTCATCATGTACTTGTTAGATTTTAGGGCATTTTTACGGTGACAGCATCTTGGGATTCTAAGGAGAATAGAATAACTAGGGAAAACACAATATTGCACCAGGAGTGGCAACACCTTCATTCTTTAAACACTTTTGGAACAGAGGGTGAAAGGCTGTAACAAGGCAAGAATTTATATTTAGAAATAACATAGAACAAGAACACTAAGGAGCCTTTAATGACTGACTGAATTTCAAAAGAAAACTTGACCAAGGCTGCCACTGAATTCCCTAGAAGAGGTCCCAGCTGTTCACTGTATCCAGTGTTTCCAGTTAGATGAAGAATCTTGAGCTACCAGTAGGAAAACAGTAGTCACCCCTCTTTCTGATAGGAAAATGGTTTGTTCCTAAAAGTATATTGGAAGTTTTTTCTGAGGTAGTTTATTTCAAGTATGAAAAGCAATGAAATAAACTTATAAGCTTGAGAATTAGGTTTATGTGAAACTCATAAAGTTCAACCATGAGGTGTGAGGTCCTGAACCTGGGTCGGGGCAACTGCTGGTATCAATACATGCTGGGGGATGAAGGGATTCAGAGCAGCCCTGCAGCGAAGGACTTGAGGAGTAGTCATGTATGAAAAGCTGGACATGAGGCAGCAGTGTGACTCACAGCCCAGAAACCCAATTATATCCTGTGCCACATCACCGGCAGCATGACCAGCAGGTCAAGGGAGATGATTCTCCCCCTCTACTCCACTCTGGTGAGACCCCACCTGAAGTATTGCATTCAGCTATGGAGTCTTCAGTACAAGAAAGACATCAACATGTTGGAGCAGGTCCAAAGGATGGCCTCCAAGATGATCAGAGGGCTGGAGCACCTCTTTGGTGGGGAAACGCTGAGAAAGCTGGGGTTCTTCAGCATGGAGAAGGTTTCATGGAGACCTTATTGCAGCCTTTCTGTTTCTGTGCTTAGAGGGGGCTTATAAGAAAGATGGGCACAAACTTTTTAGTAGGGCCTCTTGTGATAGGACAAGGGGTAATAGTTTTAAACTAAGAGAAAGTAGATTTAGTCTAGATATAAGGAAAACATTTTTTTTACAGTGAGGGTAAACACTGAGACGGGTAACCTGGAGAGCTGGTAGATGCGCCATCCCTGGAAACATTCAAGGTCAGGTGGCATGGGGCTCTGAGCAGCCTGATCTACTTAAAGATGTTCCTGCTTGTTGCAGGGAGTATTGGAGTAGATGACCTTTAAAAGTTCCTTCCAATGCAAACTAATCTATGACTCTACGGCTCCATGAATCCAGCACTCTGAGGAAGAAGTAAAGCTCAGCATCTGAAAATCACGCCAGTTTAGTAGTGCTCCGACAGAAAGAGGGAATAGTCAGAGAGATTTAAAATAATGACATCATCCATACGCATGTTAATCATATGAATAGCAGGACGTATAATACTTGACCTTGCACCCCAGATTTCTTCACTTTAAATGTTAATTTAAATAGTTCACTTAAAATTTGTGTCCAGTGCTTGATCTCCAGCTCTCCAAACATATTGAGCCAGCAGTCAAGAATGTAATTTAACATTGTGCCAGACATAAAGAAAAAGTGTCCATGACTCAAAGTCCGCAGACAAAGCATTTGTGAGTCACACTGAAATTCAGTCCCAGGAACCAACAAATGTAAACAAACTGTTCCACTAGCCATGCAACGGGCTCAGTGTACAGTAAGTTGCAAAGTGAATACATACAGTAAAGCATGTGAAAACTAAGCCTCCCCACTAGAGATTATGCCTCCACAGAACTAACCAAGAAAGGGCTATGCACAAAGTCAAAGAATCTGAGGATCAGAAAACAAACGAATTAAAAGTATCCCATTGTTACCCTCCAGACCACATTTTGTCAAAAAGAAATGGCCTTTGTCACTGGAGACACAAATGTACTACAAAGTTATCAAGAATATGAGAACACTTCGACAATCAAATGTCTGTTTTATAAACAAAATGGCTAATTTCAATTGCATCTTTCCTCATTTGGAAGAGCAGTACTTCACCCCAGCAAAACACATGAAGGAACACATACTGAACATGCTTTAAAAATGGAAATAACACCACTGGGAAAAATTGGCATATTCACAGACTTTAAATGATGCACAATTAAAGCACTTCACCAAATCAAGGTTTCACTTTGCTGAACCAGACTTCCCAATTCCCAACAAATGATCCTGAAGTACAAACAAGAGGTTTCATCTGTAGCATGAAGTGTCAGGTGTTACTTGTATATTTAAGTACAAAAGGCATACATTTCATAAGCCCAGCAGCAAAAGTGAGTGCTTAAAATATAAAAAAAAAAAAAAGCAATCAGTCTCATTCTTTTCTTATTTATGCCTTTATAAGAATTTGAAGCCAAAGAAGTTTCACTGCCACCTGGAATCATTAATTTCAGTGTACAAGAATGTTTATTACGAGAACATAATTTAGCAATGAACTTCAATGTGAAGAGAGCTAGTGAACCCCAAGCCTCACCATGTAAAAAGAAAAATTAACTAACTCCTCTGCAATATCTAGTGCTTAGGTTTTGTACTTCCATAGGCCCCTCTAAGTATCTTAAGGTTTTCATTTGTTAATTCAAAGAGAAAAAAGGAGACACTAAGCATGGAAAGACCACTCTTTCTTTCCCCATCTAGTGATGTGAATTTTTGACTATTTTTAACACAGCCTAGCTGAAGTCCTCTTAATTGACTTGCCAAGTAAAAGACCCTTGCCTGAGAGTTCTCCATAGACAGGATTGTCAGTGACACCAGCAGGAGTTCCTCGTAAGAGACTCTGACATATTTACATCCTTAACCCTACAAATAATTCTTGAAGAGACAGCAAGAATTACACCACTCTACAGTGCTAGTACTCCATAAGCAACTGGATCAAGTCCAGCAATGATTTCAAAGCAAGGTGTTTGTCAATTTAGTGCTGCTGTCAGAATGCCAACAAAAGTATTCTCAATGCCCAACAGTATTCCTAATGTGAAACAACACATGCATTTATATACTGAGATCTCAAAGTTGGTTCTACTCACAGACACATACCACAATGACTGAAAGAATTTTTCCAGTTTTGGTGATGAGGCTAACTGAAGTATTCCTATCAATAATAAAAGTCGTCTGCCCTGCATGCACCCTTCGGTGACAAACAGATCAATGAGGTTTGGTGGTCTGTGACAGTCAACAGACACTGTATCCACAAATGCCTGTGAAAAGCTGCAGATCTTGCCTTTGGTAAGACCTTTGTCAATCTCTTACTAAACTCCTTCAAGTGCACTAGGGAATATAGGCTAGATGAAATTAGTCTGAGATGGGTTCATAGTTGGCTGAAAGCTGTATTTAAAATGCAGTTATCAGCATTCACAGTCAAACAGGACATATTTATTAAGTATGACCTACTGAAGTTCATGGTATTATATAGGTTCATTAGCAAATGGAGTAAAGAAAACCTTTGTGACCTTTGAAAACAGCATCAAACAGGGTGGGTAACAGGCACTTCTGATAATAAGACTAGAATGGAAAAGATCTTTGTCCACTGGAGCAATACTCTGAAATACAGATGAGGTCAGAAAAGAGTAGTGCAAACTCCTGCACTTAAATCAGGATTAACAAGTCTATAAATATAATACAGGGAAAATCCAGCTGATTAGAAGCTTTGCAGAGAAGGATCTGGGGGATTCCAAACTGTATATGAGTCAGCTAAGTCAGGCTGTTTCAAAACTGTTCCATACACCAGTTGGAAACATAAAAATAGGTGTAGTATAAGAAAGACAACCTAAGGAACCCTCTCACTCTTCCTAGCCCCACAGCTGGCATTGTCTCAGCTGTAGAAGCACTCCTTGAGCAGGACGGCAGCCACTGAACGTCCAGACGAGAACTGTAAAGAAATAATGAATTTTTTTAGTCTAGAGAGGTGGGGTTGTGAAGAAACATGGTCATCTCAAAATATGGCAAAAAATGCCACAAAAGAAACAGTTGTTCTCTTTATCTACCAGGGCTAGGACAAAAATAATAAGTTTAAACTCCAGTTGCAAAGACACAGAATAACCGTTAGGAAAATGTTTCTAATAGTAAGGTGTTAACAAAAAAAAAAGCTTAGGGAAATAAGGGTGAGAACACTATGAGATCTGTCCTTAGGATTTAGGATAAAAAAGTAAGACCTTAGGGTCTCTTTCAGCTTTTGTGCCTTTGAGTCTATAAAACCGTAATTGTCCTCTGTATCTTTTGCCAGAAGAGCTGCAGAAGAGCTCCTCTGCTTGTCTTAACAAAAATGGCAGATCGGCAGCTTCCCATAGTCTTTGACTGAGAGTGTGTGTGCGCGCCTGTGTGAGCACTCACATAACTCATGTAACTACGAGTGTGTGTGTGCGTATGTACAAAACTGTGTCTATACACATTCTTGTGTGAAAGTAGTGTGCTCAAAATCTGAAATTCAGTTTTAAAAGCATTTAACAAAGGTTTCCCTCTGTTAAGCCTCAATAGTAGAAAGGGTTGGAGCATGTATGGTGGCTACTCTCCAAGGGATGCTTTAATGATGGTATTCTTGCCCGCCTTTTTCTCCCAAGGTACATTAGGTTTGGAGAGGTATAAAATTAAGCATGGAGAGGGATTGGAGGGGTTTGGGGTTGTTGTTCATTTTTTTTTAAAGGCAGTTGTCATATTTCTTGTCTCGTTTACATCTGTGTATAGCATTGAATGTAGCAAAGTGACAGCAGTGTAAAACTGACTTGAAGAGAGAAACAGATCTTTGTATGATTATAGTCATATACGAAGAGCTATTGATCTGAAGATTTGTTCCACCAGGGTGAGTAAGACTATTCGCCAAGCATGCTCAATGAGACTTGCACATAATATCCTAACAGTAGAACCAGAATATGATACAAAATAAACATCCAAGCAATGCAGACTATATCTAAACCTGGTGAATGAAGGAGACAATTATCCCCGGTATTCAAACCGAATGGTTTTCATTTACACTTGGCAGCTCCTTTTCTCCATTTTGGAATATCTAGGCAAAGTTTTCCTCAGTATTGCATTCCCACTCCATAGTTTCAGGGCTCTGGGTGGCTGCCCAATGAAAAGTTAATCAACTATGAGTATTTCACTTAATCATACCAATATATCACCTCTACTTATGACCACACAGCCCAAAGAGTGGCAGCACACAAGAAATATGAGAGCACACTGAAGTTAGATGGGAGGACACGAAGGAAGTTAGGTAATTTTATTATGAGAACAAAGTTACTTAATTAAATCCCTTTAAAAGTTTATGAGATGGTCTGATGAGGCCAGGAAATCAAGTTTTCCCCAAATGGAATGCAGCAAAGGCCGGCCATATTACTTGCAGGAAGAAGGGAATGGGAATTCACCCTAAAAGCACTTAGCTGCTTCCAGCAATGAAGTAAATTATTTGCAATATTAAAAAATCCTGGGGATATGTTGGCTTTTTTTAAAGACCCCACTCACTGGGATCGTGGTATGCCCTCTCTTGTTGCTTCACCAAAGATACAAGCCCAGGGATGAAGGGAGAATAAAAAAAAAAAAAACAGCTTACACAAGGTCATTAGAAAATTCAGATTCTCTCAACTAAAAGTCCCTGCAGATCTTTTTTGCATTAAATGTGCTTGAGGCTTTCACAGTTCCCAGTAGTGACCAATTCCTATGCTGCACATGTGCCTCCCCCCGAGGGTGAGTGAGTATGTTCCATTCCCTCAGAGCTCCCCAGGCTCGCTGGGCTGCACATGTGCAACCTGAATGGATATGCTCCAGCCCAAGACTGCTGTGGCTGGCAGAGCCAGAATTTTGCTGTAATGGCTGGAACTGTGACCAAGAACCTGTCTCTCCACCCCTCCCAGTAATCCCCCTGCTAGCAGTATATGGCAGGAAACCATCTCGTTCTAATGCAGGAAGGATAAGAGGAAAAACTGAATAGTAAAACCAGGGGAGTGGGGCACAAGAAAAACAGGCATTAAGATATGTCTAGGCAAATATATTATGAACCAGGAGAGTGTGGGGAAGCAGAAGATGGAGAAAATTACTTTCATGAGCTAAGAGAGCTTGAGGTTGGAGAAGATGTCTGGCAAGGAAATGGAGACATGACAGAAACAGTTTGGAGGAGAAAGAAAAAGGGCTTAAGCTGGAAAGGGAATAAGTCAAAAAGCTTGTGCCCAACAGAGAATGTGCTCCTGCAGAGTCTGAAGTGAAGCACAGCATCTCACTTTGTTTGAGCATTACAGATGATATTGTTAAAATACCTTATGCTCATCCAAAGATGATCATTCACACAGGACAATTTACAATCAATTATTCCTTAACTCAAGCAGTGCAAAACTGAGCATTTTGCCTAAACCATTTTGATTAAGCAACCTAGAAGACCATTGGTCTCGATTTCAAAACAAGGAGAAATCACACATGTACATGAAGAATGTTTCCTACATTGGCAAATTTAGACACTTGGGAAAACGGAAATGCTAGAATCAAGGCTGTATCTATCTTATATAAACTTCCTGTGCAGATGCACTATGACACAAGCATATAATGCTTGCAGACTACCTTTGTCCTAATCAAGAATCAGGATTAATCAGATCTGAACTAACACACTACTGTTTAATATTTTGGGTTTTCCCTGGACTTCTTGATACCTGCAGTTGACTGTTGTGTTTTGGTTTGTTTTTTTTTTTTTAACCCTGTTCACTTTCTACTCTTGCAGCAAATGCAATGGAGGAAGGGCAGAACTCTAAGAACAAATCGCTTTCCTTTAACAGTCCTCATCAATTCCCCAGACTTACATGTACACCTGTTTCTATGCTACTGAACGAAATAAACCAGGTACTGTTCTTTGGCTGAGAGCAAGCGACAGCACAGTCCAGATCTACATGGATAAACTCCTCTCCTCACCCCAAAACAGTCTGGCTGCATCTAAATTATCTCTTAGGAAATTACCTGGGTCCCCACCTTGTGTTCAGGCACTGACTGCGTGGATGTTCTTCAGCTTGAATAAAAAGCCATACCAAGGTGGTCATGCTAAAAATTATACAGTATGGAGAACTGCAACCCCATGCTTAAGCCCATAAACTTACCCTGTTTCATTTAGTGAGATAAGCATAGGACTAGAATTCCATGCAAGAAGGTTGTGTTATGTAAATGAAAAAAAACCATCATGTATACATAGGGCAGCATCTTCAGATCTGGTGTTTCCAAATAAAAGTACTTGTCTTTTTGAAACTTCAATAATGTGCTTTTAGTACCATTTGTCTGTGTGTTCTGTAATTCATATAGGAACACCAAACCCTGCATAACGAATTGGCTGGCAAATCAAGAAAAAAAAATCTGAAGGAAGTAAAAAAGAAACAACTATAAGACTGGAAATCTAAGCTCTCATTAAATAGCATTCAGGTTCTATGCCTTTGCATTGAACAAAATGCATACATTATGCACATGTATCAATAATTCCTGAAATATATACATGCAGCATGACATATCATTCTCAGACAAGCAATTGACAGGTAGTTTCTACAATAACAAGATGAATTCACAGTATGGGATATGTTGATTGCTCATGTCAGTCCCTTTGAAATTTTAAAGCAATAGTAATCGGAGCTATAAATCTCTCCTAAGTATAATTAGATTACTATTTATGCCTACTGTTGTTAAAACCAGCCGAAGAAATTACTTTTAGGGCACTGTTACTGAAGAAATAATCTCTTTAAAACAATAATCACTGAGTTAAGTACAACTCATATACCTAGTTTCTGTAATGAGAATGCATAATTCAAGTATTTAAGAATAGTGAATGTCTTTTCTTACTTAGAAGTTTTATAAAGCATTTTCATACTTCAAAGTTAGGGTTTTTCACATTATACAGCAAATCTGGGAGCATCCTTCAATGCAGTAATGCACTGAGATGCAGGATTAAATATACTGCCACCTCTGCATAGAAGTCAGCCATCGAGGGGTGCAAGTTTTATGTTACAGAAAGTGCAGATTATGACTACTGTAGGGCCCTGTAGGGAGTATTATGATAACAAGACAATTGTGATCAACTGACTAGAACTAGAGTTATCTCCATAGACTTTTTTATCTTTCAGGAATTCCAAAAGATGGCAAATTTGTATAATCTGGTCCGGTGTTCACTCTTGCTAATTTATATCTTATTTCCCTTGGGAATTGTCTTGACTTTTTTTTCCCCGCAGAGAGAAGGCATAGCAACATGCAGTCAGTAAAACCCAAAAGTGTCTAGTACCACCTTCTGATTAAGCAGATCTCAATGAAAATATTTCCATGATTCTAAAATAAAAAGAGAAATCTTTAATCCCTCAGCAAAAACATGGAATTCCAGAGGAATGAGTTTTTTCTTTTTCAGAATGCTCCAAGATGCAAGTGTCCATGGCCAGTTACCTCACTGTGGAGCTGCAGGCTTCGGTCAGAGAATGCTGATATAGCTCGAAGCTTGCTGGTATTCTGCAGTGAGTACCTTCATTAAACACTACCAACTGCATGAAGAACACTGACAACAGAAGCTACTTCCAAATCCATGGATGGAATAACCCAGGTAGATAAAAGATTAAGAGGTTATAATATTAAAATACAAATTATATTAGTATACACTGTCACAGGATCTAGAAACAAAAGAGCCTATGCCACTCTTGATGCATATAAACCTTAGCAGACTTTGTTCTTCATTTTTCTAGTGGAGATTCATGATCTTCTAGTTTACTTCATGCAAAACTTCTGAGCTCAGCAGCCCTCAGAGAGGCTTTGTCCATGACCTACTCATGTGAAGTCAGGAGCAAAACTGCCTCCAAGGTCTCATAGCATTGTAAAGTTAGTTCTCATATGGAACGTCCTCCCTTCCCCTCAAGGAGTCACTTCATTCTCCTATTAATATTTTATTACATGAATCTCAGAAATGGAAAAAGCATATGTTTGGAATGATATGTAGCAATAAGAATAGGACCCCATTTTTACGTAGTTTTCCATTGCATGATCCAGCTCATGTATTTAACACAGTTTTGGTTCCATTCTCTTCCAGTGTTACTTTTCTCTTAAAATCATCTGCAAAATTTTTTTAATGGATGTATTTTATCTTAACTGTTAAGAGGCCTCTATTTAATTCTCTAGATACTGCAAACCATAATAATAGTCAAGCCTAAAAACTTCTTAAAATCAGAGTTTAAGCATAATACTTCAGGTAACGTAATTCTCCCACAAGGCACAATCTAGTTTTCCTGTGCTATTACACTTTCTATTAACTCAGCATAAGTCATAAAGTAGTGGATGTATGCTGAGATTTTTATTCTGTTTACTTCATTACACATTACTGATATTTAATGGAATGTATCAATTCATCAATTTATCTCAATTATAAGTATTGTTTAAACAGCTAGACCAAAGATACTGTTTAGGATTTTTAAGGAGTAACAGGGGATGGGTCCTTCACAACGTTGGTCATGCTGTATGATACTGTGATAAACCATTCCACTTCTGCTGTCATGGACAATAGTGCTGTAGACTTCAGTGTCAGAAGAACAGGTTTCAAGGCATGGAAGACACATCCATATTCAAAACCCATACCTATAACATTCTTTGTGATTCCTAACAATTTTTTTTTTTCTTAAGGAACCCAAGACAGATTCTGCTTAAACATACAAGAGGTCTCATTTAAAACAATACCTACAAATACTGACCACAACCATCAAGCACATTTTAACACAAGTAACTCCTCCATCAGATACAAAGCTGCATTCAAAACCACATTCATTAAAATAACCTACATACACTGTTTCATATTTGCTTCTGTCTATTTTCTAGGGGTGGAGTATTAGCAATGCCCAAGCCTGTTATACACAGGCCACACAGTGCTCAAATAACTTAAAGTCCAGGAGTAGAAAGAGGAGGGAAAGAACTAAGAAAATTTTATGATGTTTCCTATCTTGGATTCACTTAGACTCAGCTGCATGTATCTTTTTGGCCATTTGTTAGCAGCTACCAGTAAGCAACTATGCCCAAAGGGAAAATGTATTCTAGTTAAAGATTGGCTTATGGCCTCATCAGCCTGGTTTTACAGCTCTTAAAGCACAGCAAGAGAAATATTTATATTGAACTTGTTGCATAGGGACTTCAGATAGCAGGATAGTAATTTCTTGCATAAGTATTATATTTAGCTGGAGACAGCAGAGTTACGTTATGAGGGAAGCAGGGACTTCTAAAAATAAAATGTCTAGAAAATAAGATGAAAATAGAGAAATGCTACACTCTCAATTTGAAGCAATCTACTTTTTTCTGAAAATGTTCCCAAGACTGCAAAATGTTTTATGTGTCCTTTGAGTTTTGAACACCCTAAGTACAGTAGCATATGTCTGTGCTGTTTAACCAAATCCTCCAATGATTGGAACTGCTTCTATTTTTTTTTTTCCTGTGTATGTGTGTGTATAGAGGGAATATTATTTATAACCATCTAAGGTCTGGTACAGCATTTTTGAATCAATGCCATTCAACACATCAATGTTACAGTTGTTCTATATTAATCTAATTGTTTTAACAACATTGGAAAGTTTGTTCTTAACTAACATATATATTTACGTGTTCTACAGTTCCAGCCTGTTGCGTAATGAGGTCCTAAAGAAGAATTTTTCAGCTCTACCTTTTATTAATATTAAAAAGAAAAAAAAAATCACCACAAATACATACCTATTCAGGGACCTCCCAGTATTATTAAAGTCTCCAGGAAGTCTCAGTCTAGCTAAACTGATGTAGGATTTGAAGTGGTAAAACTAAGGAATGTAATTTCTGCAAAGAGAAACACTCTAAGGGATGTAGAGAAGAAAGATTTCATAGAATTCAAAAACAAGATGGCCAAAAATATTACAGTAGGTAAATAAAAATGTAATAGTCAGCTAAGCCAGCAGGAACTGGAACAGAGAGTTTACACCGTGTTTCTATTCTGGAAAGCTAGTTTGTGCCTGGTAGTACTTGCTTGCATCTGATCAGCTATGTGTTACGTCATACCCAATAACAATTTCTGGTGCTGATATTTTAAAATAAAACCAGAAAAGACTAAGCAAAGACATTAGCTGATTAGAGTTTAGTATCTGAAAGACAGAAGCACTTTTTTAGTGATGTCTCATTGAACCTGAAATCAGTTCTTTTCTAGGAATGTACCCCAGTACTCTACTCCTAAGAAAGCTGCATTATTAAGTACAGAATGTATAACCTTGTGATTTACTTCGTACATGTGTGGGCACATACGGATATATACATGTATATGTGCTTGTGTGTGCATGCGTGTGCTACTTTATTTTTCCTCATTTAATTTTAAATCAATAGAAATATTTGCACATCACCATATTTTTTTGTCTAACTTTTAACTCCAAATAGGCAGGTAGCCTTCTGAACACCCACTAAGATGGCTTTATTGACTTTGACACATATAAGATAACTTGGACTGGCAGGAAACCATAATATAAAGAGACTTCAAGAATGCCTGTGTAGATTGAGAAGAAGTCTCATCATGGCCTGGTGTTGAGACCAAATATTTAGACATCACTAATGACTTGTTCATGGAGCTGCTAATGAGGAAACCTACAAGAGGGAACCAACAAGAGGAAACCCTTGCCTGAGCAGTGTTTCAGGCACTTCTGAAACTATCATCCATGTAAGTAGAATACAGTTGCAATTGTAAAGTTTGTGGTTAAAACAAATTGCCAATGGGTTTCCAGCATCCTTCTTCACAGAAATCTGAACACTGAGACCAAAATCTTGCATCCAAATTCTCAACACTGTCAGAGCAGAAATTTAAGGTACAGAGCATTAATTTCTGCAAAAGCCAAGGTGATTGCTTCACAGTGGGATTAAGGCCATCATAAAGCAGGCTCAAACTGCCATCATAGACAAATATCTGAATTTTACTCCAGAATCTAATCACAGACCATCTCTGATAGAAAAGTGATAGAGGAAATAAAAAATGGGACATGAAATTGCACCACTTTATTGTTTTCACATAGAGGTTTCATACTGGAGGGGTAACGATTTCAAACCAATAGACCTCACTGAAGTTTGAAAGTAATAATTTATATGCATGTGTTTATGAAATGGCAACAGCTATTTCGGTTCCCTTTGTACTTCTTACTACTTTACTTCCAAGACATATATTTTTAATTGCCTAGCTTCTCTGTGTTATCTTTTACTATTCTTGGATGAGGAAGTGTTATTGGATAAGCTTTATCACTTCAATTGCTTTAATTCAATATTGTGCTTTTTAGTAGAAAATCTAATTTGAAATGGCAAAGGGTTAATTATGGAATTTTCCAAGGGAATCTCCCAAAGAAAGAAAAAGATATGGGCTAAAATCAATGGAATGCTAATTTTAGAATCTAATTTCTACTTCTATTTTTTTCTTTATAAGGTACTCATATTAATGCCACATATGGAGAAACATCTCTAAAATAAACATATGCTTTTAATGTTCTGAATGCCAGTCCACATACAAGCAAAATAGAACATGTGCTAAACAAGAACCCTAAGTAAGCTTTTATTTAATTCATTATATTTACACACCTGATTAAACATGACTATCTAAAGACTTCCATATGTCATTTTAATTATGAATAGAGGTAATTATATATAACAAGTGCAAATTCTCTTTATCTTTCAGAAACTCAGGCCTCTGAACTCTTCAGTTCAACTATGGCTATTTGTTTAATAATCTCAGTGTGCTGTATTCTAGTGCTTTCAGATATTTTATATTAATACTTGACATAGGATAGTTTTACCAACATCACACGAGATATAAACCAAGTCTCTGTTGCTTGACAAAACATGGATACAGGGAGAAACACAGATCCTGCTGGTAAATAAGTCCCAAACAAAAGTTTTTGCAGGTGAAATCTGAACCAAGGAACTTGCATTTTGGGGAGATGTAGATACAGTGTCAGCTAATGAGATTTGTTTTGAAGCAAGCTATGCTTTTAGAGGGGACAATATTTCAGAGATGGGTCTTTGGCTTCCTAAAGAACCAAAATCCTATTCCTGAGCTGACATGCCTATTGACTGCTGAGGTTTAGGCAGAAAAAACTGCTCCTGTCACTGACCCTTTCAGAAGTATTCACCAAAGCTATAATAGCACAGAAGGCAAAAAGTGCTTAGAAGAGTACTTCAGATAGGTAGATAGTCTGTCACTTTTCTCCCTAGTTCCTCATATCTGGTAATTGCTCATTGGTTGCTATCTTAACTGGCCTATTTTGTTTGTTCAGACTGAAAAAGGAAAAGCCCATCTTCTCAGGAGATTGCCAGTGCAATGTAATAATCTGCAGTGTTGACTCCTCATAAGACTTTCTGATTTGAGCCAAACATTATGACCCAGAAAGAAACATTCACTTTAAAGGGCAGTAAATCTGTACAACAGTCCAGTACTCCTGCATCTGTATTTCTAGTCTCATATACATCTGCACACAATTAACTTGGTCGGCCATGTCAACCTTTCTCTTAGAGGGGCCAGCAGGCTTCATTCAGTACACAGAAATAAGACACAAGGGAACTAGCTTCATTTTCATTGTTGCCTGTTCACTGTATCAATTTGAGCAAACCAATTTGAATAAATCAGCAAACTACTCAGTTTCCAATTCTACAAAGTGTAATTGACATAACTTTCTGACATTTGTAAGGCACTCTCACTCACTTGAATGAAGAGAAGCTGGCTTTAAAATTTGATTTTAAACAAATTTCAGATGCAAATCTTCCAAACCCCATTGCATGGCAGGGGAAGCCGAGCACCCAAGTCCTTCAGGCATCTTTGTTGAAGTCACTTTTCCTGCCCACACATATGCACACACTTCTCATAAACTTCTCAAACCCCTGCACTTTGCTGGCAAGACATTTCTCATAAAACTCTCCAACAGGCCATTTGTACTCTGGCTATTAAATGCATTCAGAAACAGACAAAGTTTACGACTGGAAAATAGAAACAAGGAAGTTTATTCTTCATATATTAAATAAAATGAGAATCTTGGATCACGTAGCTGCTACACAAATTGAATCTGTGACATGCTGCAATGCGCAACAGAGCGTATGTACTTGTCTCTTAATTAGTGTCAGCTGTCCATCAAATTTGCAAATAGATGGAACTTAGATTATAAATTATTCTACCACCTTTCATTATTTATTTACACATGTGGGGGGAAAATGTAAATTTCTCCGAACATGGTTTCTAATACATAGTATATGTGTTTATGCACTCTAAGTCTGCTGGTAAGGAATTTATTGGGAAACATCTATTTTCTATTTTCTGGTATTTATATTCTTTGGAAAACCCTGCTTATAATCATCTTTTAACATCTATATGTGTGCATTACTCAACTGAAATACTAACAATGCACTGTAGTTTATGTCTGGCCTCTAGATGATGCTACAATGCTTTTAACTCTGGTATTTAATATGTTACATGCAAGCAACTTTGAACTATACTCAAACCATTTGGTACAGTAGCTTAAAAGCAACAGAAAAGTGATTCTGTTAAAAAAAAAAAAAAAAAAAGAGAAACGTAGAAGGACCAAGACCCATTTCTCTCGAAGGTTTCTACAGCAAGTGGATTGTTGTTAAGCACAAAATAAAAATGTTATTAGAATTGGTTTGCTGCACTTCATAATGAAGACACTGTGACATCAAGAGTAAATCAAGTTTAACTCCTGCAGTCTGTAGCAGAAGCTCTCTAAATCCTCATCCTGCATTTTCAGACTTCTCTACCAACATAAAGTACCCTTCATTCCACTTTGATCTGCCTTGTGACAAATGTATATGGCTCACAGGTAGATAACCACTGGTAAAATGTGGTGATTATTGAAGATTTCCCTATTTGTAGAGCACATTTTCCTGGTGCCTCAACCTAATAGCACAGCATGTTAACTGCCATGACATTGTCCAGGTGATCCCACAGAGAAACAAGTTCATTTGACTTTGGAAAGCACTTGTACCTGCCCTTAACATCATGCCTGAGTAGACCTTGGCTGTTTCCTAATCCCTCTGTTTCCAGTTCCTCACTGAAGACTTCCTGTCCACCTGCTGCCCATATCCATGAATGGATACAGGAAGCCCACATTTATCTTTCCAACAGTAAAAAGTTGAAAACATGAGTTGCAGGCAGGTCACCAATACAGTAAAAAAAAAAAAGAATTGGTGTTGTTTGGTTTGTTGTTGGAATGTTTTTGAAAATCACATGGGGTACAGCAAACTAATAAATTTTATCTCAGATGCTCTCCCATTTGGCATCTTGGGAAAAGGCTTCATGCTATAAGAAGGATGTGATGAGGTTCTGACAGGTACTAAAATCTTATGCTTACAAAGTTTCCACTTTCTTTTCAAAACTTCAACAGAGCAAGTGAAACCAGTAGCAAGTTCTTTGTCTTAATTTTTAGAAAGGAAGCAAACTTTTTTTAAATTTATGTTTTTCACCTGATGTTTACTAGTGATTAAAAAGCAGTGACTAGCTAATGGTAGCCAGCCTGTCATGATCATATCATGTTATGCTACATCGTCACACAGAAGAGCCTACCTAAGTCATTTGGTAATAAGTGCAATTGGAGACATATTATCTTTAAGTCATTAACATATTAAGAATTCACAGATACTGTGTCATCATGTTGTTGATTTTGCAGGTGATACCGTCTCCTCACATCCTGGCAGGAAGTCCAAGAACGGTTCTGTTGAAAAGGCTGACTTTCAACCTCACATCCAGGCTATTGGTTGTAAGGATGCCTAGACAACCACCCTTACTTTGCCATGTAGTCTTTTCCTACCCCAAAGGCCAATGGAATCACCTGGCTTACACCTTTCTCTTCTCCTTCATGAGCTGACTTTTCTGTAGCACATTTCTTGATTAAACTAGCTGTCAAATACACAATCCAAGGGTCCTATAACCTGGAGAAGACAATAAGATAAAAAAATTTATCCTTTGTCCAAATGTGACCATAGTTCACTTACATGACAGAATTAATTGCCTGGAGGATGTAATCAGCACCATTCAGTGGCCTGCAGCCAGATGAGTGCCTGTAAACTGGGGGGGAAGGTGGAAAGGCGCTTTGCATCTTTTCTTTATTCTCCAGTTTTTCACTCCTAGCTGCTGCCAAAGACCTCAGCCTTTGTGGCTAACAGATAAATAAGTCAGTGTCTACAGTTGTGCGGAAGATTATTTATGGGAGATGGGGGAGGGAGTTCATACTTGCCTTGCATGAGGTAATCAGTTCCTGTATATACCTCAGGAAACTGTTACAAGGCTTTAAAAAAATTAAGAAGAGATTATCTTATGATTTCAGGGTCTATCTGAAGTGTCACACAACAGTTTCTCTGAGCATATGGATCTGTAGTTACACACAGTGGTTCACAGATCAGCAAGACAGCAAAGTCTTTCAAAAAGCTGGTGTGGAAAAACATACAAAGAGGACCAGCAGCTGAAGAATAGTCATGGCTACAGTTTCTGACAGCTCTTCAGGCTGGAAAGAGTTTTTTTCATGACAGCCCCTTTAACATTAACCACTTCCATGCCTTGATTAGACGGTGATGGCACGTCAAGCGAGCGGAGAATTCTAGTAGGCAGTGCTGAAACAGATGGCACTGCCACAGCACTCCTCCTGCCAGCTGCCTGGGAAATAACTCTCTCTACCCTGTAATAAAAATGGCATGAGTTCAGGCGGATTCCCACATCACTCACTTTCTACATTAGGAGAGGCACCTCAGGAGCAATGGATGCATCATGGCACAGGAACAAGCAAACCTGCAAGCGAGAGGTGCATGAACGTCCAAATTCCAGCAAGCCAGAAATGCCACATATTCAGTGGAAACCTACAGCATTTAGGTTGCTTTCGAGTTGAAAATATAAAAGGAAAATATAGTAAATTATGACATATATGTGCAAAATTAAAGCATAGTTTGGCTTTTTCTGTGTAACATCTCTGGCAGAGCCAACTCCCACAGAGTAATTACAGGAGAGTAGATGTATTGAAATACACATTACTATGCATGGAAAACATCTACCCAATGTAAAAGACCGAGGTGTGCAACTTTAATAAAGGCTTTTCCTGCAAGCAAATAGAGACAGAAAATGAATAGGAAGAGTTTTTAATTTTTTCCACCTGTTGTGTGGAAATGCATGCTTCACAGATTTTCCCCTTTTAAAATAAACAAATATTTTAAATCATTCTACAATAAAAGCTCCAAACAACAGTTTCTGTAATAGTGTTAGCATAGCATTTTATGCTATCGTGAAATAATGCCATTTCATTTCTAAGAATTTTAAGTTAAGATATACATGGTGGTGAGGTGATTTTTTTCACTATCTGCCAGCAACATTCGTTTCTCCTCCAGGTCTTTGATATAGAATAAAACATCTGAAAGAGACCAAAAAAAATCTTTAAAAAACTATGCTGTGTAACCTTGGCTACAGGGCTCAGCCTCCACAGCAATGTTGTACATTCACTGGAGTTTTTCTAAGGAGAATGTGCTGTTTGGAACCATTTAAAAAGGGAGTGGAGGCAACAGTTCAGCTGGGACTTGGTGTGCAATCCAGAGGCATAGTGGGTTGTGCTTGTCTTTACCAGGTTCAGCTCTGAGTGGAACTGACCACAACCACAGCTGCCTGCCCTGTCAGATTTTCCATTGCAGTCACCAGCTGAGGTTTAATCAGATGGTGGTAGGGGCACAAGACAAGCGAATCATGAAGTTTGTCAAAACGCACTTCAGCTTCAAAAAATTTCTAAGCAACTTTGGTTCAGAAACATGAGGTTAAACTGGACCAAAGCTTTGAGTCGTGGGGATTTTCCTCTGGAATAAGTCACCCTAGTGTTTCTCTCTTGTATTGCAGAATCATGGCCTTTAGGTGAGGCAATGAGGTTAGCAACAGGCTGAAGGTCAGAGCAGAACGTGCAGCATGTCAAATGATTCAGAGAATAAACAGACTCAGGAAGGGCAAATACACAGGCTCCAGAAGCAACACAATAGACTGACCTTCTCAACTTTCTTTCTTCAGCCTACCACGTCACTAGATGTAAACGCAGGCAAGGAGATAAAATAAATGAAAGATGGATCTCAGCAAGTGGTCGGGTTTTCAGCTACTGGCTGCTCAAGCTGCCTTGTGTAACAGAGTGCAGGGATGAACAGGAAAACAAGCAGAGTGTTTCCAGCCAGCTGTTTCAGTTTTAGTATCAACCTGAAAAATATTAGCAGATGTATTTTCACATAGTTCAACAAAAAACAGGAGGGCAGGAGGGAGAAAAGCTTTAACAAACATTCTGTTGCAGGTATAGTTTTGGTAAAATTTCTTAGAGAAGGCAATGGACAATGGATTTATTTGATTGTACTGTACAATGCAAAATAGCAATTAGAGCTAAAGAAGTTATTTCAGTTGGACTGACATATAAATTTGGATTACCCAAATTTATCACAAATGCACATCAAGCTCATCAGATTCTCATAGCCAGAAACATTCCCTAAAAGCCAAACCACTTCTTTTCAAGATTTTTCAAGACAGAATATTAGGATTCTATTCTTAAAAGGTTTTGAAAACATTTTACTTTTTATTTAACAACTTAAAATGAAACCAAATGTTTAACCTGGAACAGTCCTACACACCCTTGATTAAACCATCAAAACAAAACAAAAAAGTCAATTATTTGCACAGCTGGACTACTAATTAGGAAATAAAGGCAACACAATTGATGTCTGACTAGTGACTACCACATCCTACTCCAATGTGGTCTTTGAATAAAATAAAAGCAAGAAAGACTAAAGCAGCAGCTTTGAACAGCTCTTTAGTTAAAGGCTGGATCTCCCAACATAGCCCCACATCAGCTGAAGGATTATATCACTAAAATTCTTCTATAAAAGTTCTGTGAACACAAGAGAATTTGTGTAGGTGAAATCACCACCAAGAAGTTAATAACCATCTTTCCCTTGGAGGAATAAATTCAAGCCAAGCACACAAATATAAGAAGTTTCCTTTATAGGAAATATACCAAGAGATGCTCGATAAGAGTTCCACTACCCTTGAAAACATTCTCCAGCAATAAAAACGGACCACAGACTAAAAGGAAATAAAACAAGAGGAAGGAGCTCCTCTGCCCTTATGCTGATCTGACCCTGGACTGATGACAGCTTCATTTTCCACTTGGCACAGGACGATTTTGGAACGCCCCCAACTGTGCGAGAAGTGCTCCCAGAAATCCTGTGGCCCACTTGTGACCTGAAGCAGAGCCCAGCAGTATGGGTGAATCAGATCAGTTAACACCCTGTCAGAACTGGAATAAAATAAAATAAAATAAAAT